>NW_015094509.1:23353311-23456623 GCF_001431845.1 Calidris pugnax | reverse complement strand
CCTCACAGCCCCATCCTCCCCGCGCCCCGCCGCCGCGTCACCACCCCGCGACGCGCACTCGAGGCGCGGCCCGGCGCCGCCATTGCCACCGCCCCCGCCACGTGACTGCGGAGCCGCCGCCGCGTGACGAGGGGCGGAGGGAGGGAGGGAGGAGGAGAGGGAGACAAAGAGCGGCGGCGGCGCGCGTGCACGCGGTGACTGACAGCGCCGGGGGTTGATTGACAGCGCCGGGGGTTGATTGACAAGCGCCGGTCGCCCCGCCCGGTGGTGTCGCAGCGTCACGGCTCTCCCTCCTGCCGTCATACAGCGCCTCAGCCATCAACAGGGACGTCCCTCATCAAGGGGGAGAGGGACGGGGGTGGCCGCCCCTGAGGAGGCCGCTGAGGTGGCCGGGCAGCCCCCCTGTCAGTGGGCGCCGAGCAACGGCCTCCCCGCGGCCCGTGTTTACCTCACACTTTCCCCACACAACCAGCCGTGTCTCCAGCCACCGATTTTGGTGGCTTTTGCTTTTCCCAGTTTCTCCCCGCCTCGCTGGGGGAGCGAGACCATCCCTCTGGCACCCGGCATTGGGGTCTCAGACAATGACAGAGCCAGTCAGGGTGTGCCAGGCTGGGTTTATAGCTATTCCAGCTGCTACGTGCTGATTTATTTGCCCCCTTTCTAGCCACACATTAAACTCCAGAGCTTCTTAATGGCTGCTTTCAGCTTTTGGTGTTTGCTGTGCTGCTTATCGCTGTGTTTGGCTTTGCCTGGGAGACCTATGATAAAAGCACGGGCCTGGAGCCAAGTCTGGCATTTGGCCCCTGCATTGCTGCCATCACGGTACTCCGGGAACCATCTCGAGGAGACCTTCCTCCTCCTCTCCTCCAGAATACGTATTTCCAACCTTGTAATGACAAGACCAGCATCGTGACATCCCCATGGATGTGTCAGTAAAATAGCCAAGTTTCCACCCACTAAAAGAAATGCAAGCTTTCCTAGGTATAGTGGGTTTCTGGAGACTACACATTCTGGATCACAGTCAGCTCATGAGTCCTCTCTATCAAGTTACCCAAAAGAAGAACTATTTCAAATTAGGCCCTAAACAGCAGCAAAACAGTCAGGAGGTAGTTTGTGAGATAGTCCTTGGGCCCAGCCAGACAGGACCAGCTGTGAGAAGTATGCTGTAGTTGGGGAACATGGCCTTACTTGGAACCTCTGGTAGAAAACACCTGGAGAGACCCAAGGTGTTCTAGGATTCTGGAGCTTTGAGTATCAAAGGCCCAAGGTGCCTGTGCTGCACGAGATGTTCATAGGAGGGGCCTATTCTACACCTTATACACCTGACACTACATGAAGTGGGTAGCATTGATCATGCATGGGAAACCCCAACTGCCTGTGGATCCTGGAAGAGATCATGGTTTGGCCAGGAGGCAGAGACTTCGGAGCATCACCTGAGAAGGTGGCTCAGGCCCAAGAGTATAACAAGTTAGCAGAAAGTGAAAGGCAATATGCCTTGTTTACCAGAGGATCCTGTTGTGTTGTGCTTCTGTGTGGAGCACAAGTCATGGACTGATTGATTTTCTGTGGAAGTGGGATGTCCCACAGGCTAAGAGAATGATGTCTGTGTGTATGTCAAAGGACCAAAGCATATTCCGTGACTTGCAACATCAACTTTAGCAATAAAACCTGGGGCAGAGGAGGAAGAGCGGTGGGGGTTTTGTCTTCCAAGGTGGTCGTTGCTGGGAGACTATCTGGGCATGGGTCTGCTGGTGGGAGGTGATGAGTGGTGGTCTTTGCATTGCTTGGGGGTTTTTGGATTTTGTTGTTTGATTTAGGTTTTGGGGTTGGTTTTTTTTTTTTGCTTTCTTCCATTTGCTAAACTGTCTTTATCTGGATCTACAAACATTCTCACTTTTTTTCTCCCTGTTCTCTCCCCCATCCCACTGCAGGGGGAGTGAGCGAGTGGCTGTGTGGGTGTTCAGCTGCTGGCTGAGGTCAACCCATCCGCTTTGGTTAGTCCCTGCAAGGCTGCCTCCCACGTTCAGAGTCTTTATGGGGAGAGTCTGCAGTGCGATATTTTAGATTTGCTACAGGATTTTTTATTCCTCCTTTGACTTTTCCTTGTTCCCATTTTCTGGATAGCGGTGGCAAGCAGGAGAGACTGAAGGAGGAAGGAGTCTTGAAGAAAAATAAAATAAAAAAGCATGCTTTTTGTTGTGTCTTTAATAAAAAAAAGTTGTTATTGCACTTATTTGAATTCTCCAGCTGTTACTACACTCCATGTAGTTTTGATGCAGGCTTTTGTTTAGAGGGTTTGTTGCAGGATGGTGAGAGCTGTTGTGTTGGCAATGAGACCTCTCCGGGCAATGAATTTGCAGCATCAGGATGCTGCTGGAGAATTGAAGGTGCTTCTGTCCAAGAAGAGGAAGATGGAGGAAAAACAGAAGAGGTAGAGAGGACAGGGCAAGGGTACGTGTGGGTGGTTGGGTCATGCTTTGTTGACTGCCGGAGGCTGTCTGGGTTATGCTGTGATGTGAGGAGGGCTCGCAGCAGTGTGGGGGTACCGTGAGCATCACCTCACTGCTGGGGCTGTTGGGAGAAGGAGGCAGAGTTGATGGCAGGCTGCAGAGGCACAGCAAGCCCCAGGTGTTCAGTGATATGGGATAAAAGCTCATCTGCACACCCACAAAGGAGCACAGAGAGACAACAGCAGGAAGGGGAGCCCCAAAAATGCCCTGCCCTGCCAGCTTCCAGGAGCCATCAGCCCATCAAAGGCCCGTTTCCTCAAGCTCAGTGGAACACAGGGGCACAGTGGCAGGTGGGAACCCAAATTGAGGGCTCAGAGGAAGGGAACTCCCCAACGCAGGGTGCTATGTGTGACTCCTACCACGCTGCCTTCAGAACATCAGAAAAATGCTTGTGGTCCAGCAGTACAGGGCAACATTTCGTTGCACTATTATCAGAACAGTGAGGAAATCAAGGAGCCCCAGCCAGTGTCCCCATTTCTTTGCTGCCATTTCGGGTATACCCACCCCTGCCCAACTGTACACCTGAGGGCACCCACAGCCCTTACTGGCCTTGACTTGCCTACTGTGGTACCTCCCCCACCCTGCCCATGGCCCATGACCCCATTTCAGCTGCTCTGTTCCACCATAAAGCCAATGAGGAACAACTTTGGCCAAAACTTTTTTTTTTTATTCTTTTACCGCAAAAACATCTATGATAATTGGTCTCGTCTCCCAGAAAAACAGGGCTTACATGGCCTCATTGCATGTCTGCCTTCCCTTTGCCCTTTCTCCATCTACTTCCAGCACTTTTGCCTTACTTCAAGCTTGACAGAGAGACAGAGGTCTCATCACATCATCCCAACCTGTTTTGTTAAAATGCTCAACCAGGCAGGGTTTGAGCATTGAGGCAACTGCCTTGACCTCTCTGTGATAGAAAGGCTCAGTGCTTTGCCCTCCTTCAGACACCAGAACATCGTTGCAAGGCAGAGACTCAGGAAAGGGGATTTCATTACTTCTGGCCCTCGCAAAATTTGGTGTTTAATCTTGTCACAAAGCATGTCTTTAGCGTTGTGAATATCATACAGACCATAAATTGGAAACCAAACTGGATCGGAGATTTTATCTTGCGAGTCCGTGACTCACAAAGACTTGGAGGGGGAATAGAGGATTTCATAATCAGCTGAGCATGAGCTCATGGTGTGCTGCTGATGCTGAAAAGACTAATGCAGCCTTTGCAAAGCACATGCATGTGGAAATACTGAGTAGGAGGAGAGAGGTGACATTATCTCTGCACTTGGCACCAGTACGTTGTTATTAAAATAACTTGCTGTTCAGAAAAGCCATCCAAAAACTGGAAGGGTTCAGGAAAGATCTGGGAGAATGATCAAACACCTGGGAAAAAATATATTATTGTGTGAGACCCAGACATCAGTTTGTTTATTTTATTTATTTTCTCTTGTGGGCGATCGGATTAGTCCCTAAAAGAACTACTTTAAATGTCAGATACTGCAATCACGAGGTGACAGTCAACAGAATAAAACTTCATCTTTGTTTTTATCCTTTTTAGAGTAGGAAAAGATACTTAAAGTGACTACTGGTGCTTGTATTGAAATGATACCTGCATGGCCTCAGCCTAGCAAACATGCAGCAGCACCTTTGCCCTGCTCTATCTGTCTGTAGGTCACAGCCTGGCTCTGCTCTGTCATTTTCTGTCATTTTTCTGCCACTTCCTAGGTCCATTTTGACACTCTGGCATCAGTTGCTATGTCCTGCTCTTCAGTTTCTCTGCCCTTCTTTTCCTCTCATCCCAGAAACTTCCTCCCCTCTGGAAATTCCTCCTCCTTTTGTGAAGATTTCCAGTATCTCACCAAACACTTCTCCTTTCCTTTTAAAGCCCTAAATTTTCCAGGGGCTGGGAAATATCCTAAAGGGGCTGAGTTTTGGAGCATCTGGCCTTGTATAGGAAAAGAAAGTAGCTAACAGCCATTGCCATGGACATCAAACAAAATAGTAGCCCCATGGGTTTGGGACACCAACCCCAGTCTTTTCCAGTTTTAAAAGACACTGAAGCTGGACATTTTTCACTCAGTTGCTCACTGTTTCTTTGCAGAATGTCTCTAACTCAATAAATGGCTTCTCCCAGAGAGCTGGCTGTTTGCTGACGGATATTGCAACCACAGCACTGTGTTTCACGGCACGCTGGAGAGGTGACATGAAGCTATAAACCAGAAGTAAGGTTCCCTACTAGCAATATTGTAGGGATTCAGTATGATAAGGTGAGGATGCTAAGGAGTGAGACCTGCTAAGGTCTGGTGAGTAATGAAATTTGCATTTATAGAGATAGTTTCTTATTAGTGAAAGAGTCCCAAATCCGTGCGAAGAAGGAGAAGAATGAAAAAGAAGAAAGAAAAAGAAGAAAGAAAGAGATGTTGATGGGGATTAAAGGGATGGGGTAGGAGGCAGGTGAAGTTGCTGCTCACCAGACTGGTACCTCCTGATGCTCTGCATGGCTGGAAGGGAGCAGCTACCAGGTCTGGATGAGGGCAGCTTTGCTGTGCCACGTTAGAGCCTGATTAACCCCCTTTCTGTGTATCCATTGGATATTTCCGAGGGGCATAGTCAACATTTGCTCTGCTATGAACATTGTTTTGCAATGAATGTTAGACCTCCTGAGATTTAATCGTGCTTTTGCCTCGGAAACAGTGCTGTGCAATGTGTTGCTTACTTCTGCCTTACATATTGCAGCCATATGTTTTGGATTGTGTTTTGGTTTTTAAGGGGGGGTTCTGTAGATTGGAACACATCAGTAAATATTTTACTGAGGATTTCTTTAAAGCCTTGGTGAGAACAGTACTGAACAGAAAATGTGCTAATACCTGCTCTGATTTTACACTAATTTCCTTGATATTTCCCTGTGAGACTGAAATTCAGCATATACTTTATGGTGGATCAGCAGAGCACTTGAGTTGCAAACATAGCCCATTTGTGAGTTTTTCATGATCTACCATTTTGAGAGCTGACTTCAGGGTGGGTGAGGGAAAGGGACAGAAGGAACGTCCTGCCAAGACAATAACTGTGTGGGAGTCCCCCTTTGAGCACGCAGCAGCAGGATGTTTATTGCAGCTGTAATGATATTGGGGAATACTGTGAGAGGAAAGGAGAGACTGACAGACAAATCACGTCAAGACATGCAGTCTAGCGAGGACAGTCTTGTAGTCAGATCACCAAGATGTATGTGTAGAGATAATTTGCAACTTGGACTGAAGGAAAACAGAACTCCAAAGCTCACATCTGTCCAACCTGGTGGAGTCCAGCAGTGAGAATGAAAACAAAAAAACATGACATCTGCCAGCAGGCAATACCAATCCCTTTGTAAAACTAATGTGATATTTTCCTGTCTCCTTTGTGGTCCTGTGAAAACTCAGGTGTCCTCAGGGGCTGAAGGATGGTTGTTGATTAAGAGATTAGCCCTGGGTGTCCACCCTGCCTGTAAAATGCTTGCAAAGCATTTGTTTATGGGAGGAGTCACTTGTTTCTTGATATTTGGCCATTGGGTCTCTGCTGGCATAGGCTTCCAGGAACCTGTCCATGCCATCAGAGTTCTGGTCTCTGTCCTCAATTGCCTTGTAGGCCACATTCAAATCCTTGATCTTTATGCAATGCTGGAGAGCATCCAAGCTATAAAACCGCTCTGCCTCTAGCGTATCGTGATCCTCTACTGGATACCAAGGCTGTCTGTGCCTTTTCCTCTCCCTAGCAGTTGAATTAGTCCAGAACATCAGTTTGAATCCAGCTGGAAATGTGACAAGTATGGCACAGGCACATCTGGAAAAATTGCAAACAGTTCCAGAAAGGGCCTGCGGACTTTCAGTACAAGCTTCACAAATTTAGACTTTGCTTAAATACTGGCATTCAGGCAGAAAGGAACTCAGCCACCCTCAGATTGCAGTGGTTATTTACACAGAAGTATAGAGACAACTGATAGGAGGGCTGTGTAAAACAGCAGAGAAGACAGGCTTTTTAAAGAACATTATTACAGTATCACTGTCAATTGTTGTTTGTCTTAATTTATAAATCATCAGTATGATTTATTATAGAAATGACCATGCCATCAGTATCATCATTGTTTTGCCAGTACCATTTTCTTAGGATCCAGCAGTACAAAACCCTCCACCATTGGTCCTAGAATCATAGAATCGTTTAGGTTGGAAAAGGCCTTTAAGATCATCAACCTAACACTGCCAAGTCCACCACTAAACCATCTCCCCAAGCACCTAATTTACATGTCTTTTAAATACCTCCAGGGATGGTGACTCAACCACTCCCCTGGGCAGGCTGTTCCAATGCTTGATAACCCTTTCAGTAAAGACATTTTTCCTAACATCCAATCTAAACCTCCCCTGGCAGAACTTTAGACCATTTCTCCTTGTCCTATCTCTTTTTACTTGAGAGAAGAGACCAACTTCCACCTCGCTATGACCTCTTTTTGGGTAGCTGTAGAGAGCCATAAGGTCTCACCCTCAGCCTCCTTCTCTCCAGGCTGAACCCCAGTTCCTTCAGCTGCTCCTCAAGAGACTTGTGCTCTAGAGCCTTCATCAGCTTCATTACCCTTCTCTGGACGTGCTCCAGCACCTCCATGTCTTTCTTGCAGTGAGGGGCCCAAAACTGAACACAGTATTTGAGGTGGGGCCTCACCAGTGCTGAGCACAGGGAGACGACTACTTCCCTAGTCCTGCTCTCCACACTATTCCTTCTACAAGCTATGATGCTTCTTGGCCACCTGTGCACACTGCTGGTTCATATTCAGCCATCTGTCAACCAACACCCCCAGGTCCTTTTCCACTGAGCAGTTTCCAGCCGCCCTTCCCCAAGCCTGTAGCGCTGCACGGAGTTGTTTGTGACCCAAGTGCAAAACCTGGCACTTGGCCTTGTTGAACCTCAGCCCATTTGCCTCAGCCCATTGATCCAGCCCGTCTAGATCCCTCTGCAGAGCCTTCCTACCCTCCTCAAGCAGATGAGCACTCCAGACCAACTTGGTGTTGTCTGTAAACTTAATGAGGGTGCACCCGATCCCCTCGTCCAGATCATTGATAAAGATATTAAAGAGAACTGGCCCCAATACCAAGCTCCAGGGAAAACCACTCATGACCATTCACCAACTGCATTTAACTCCATCCACCAACACTCTCTGGGCCTGGCCCTCCAGGCAGTTTTTTATCCAGCGAAGACCTCAGCCTCCTTCTCTCCAGGCTGAACCCCAGTTCCTTCAGCTGCTCCTCAAGAGACTTGTGCTCTAGAGCCTTCATCAGCTTCATTACCCTTCTCTGGACGTGCTCCAGCACCTCCATGTCTTTCTTGCAGTGAGGGGCCCAAAACTGAACACAGTATTTGAGGTGGGGCCTCACCAGTGCTGAGCACAGGGAGACGACTACTTCCCTAGTCCTGCTCTCCACACTATTCCTTCTACAAGCTATGATGCTTCTTGGCCACCTGTGCACACTGCTGGTTCATATTCAGCCATCTGTCAACCAACACCCCCAGGTCCTTTTCCACTGAGCAGTTTCCAGCCGCCCTTCCCCAAGCCTGTAGCGCTGCACGGAGTTGTTTGTGACCCAAGTGCAAAACCTGGCACTTGGCCTTGTTGAACCTCAGCCCATTTGCCTCAGCCCATTGATCCAGCCCGTCTAGATCCCTCTGCAGAGCCTTCCTACCCTCCTCAAGCAGATGAGCACTCCAGACCAACTTGGTGTTGTCTGTAAACTTAATGAGGGTGCACCCGATCCCCTCGTCCAGATCATTGATAAAGATATTAAAGAGAACTGGCCCCAATACCAAGCTCCAGGGAAAACCACTCATGACCATTCACCAACTGCATTTAACTCCATCCACCAACACTCTCTGGGCCTGGCCCTCCAGGCAGTTTTTTATCCAGCGAAGAGTCCAAGCCATGGGCAGCCAGTTTCTCCAGGAGAATGCTGTGGGAAACTGAAGTCCAGGTAAACAACATCCACAGCCTTTTCTTTAGTAACAGTCAGATCATCTTGTGAGGAAGTTTACAAAGAACTCTAATGAGGGCCCACCTGAGGTCTATTGGGGACCTTGACTAAATTCTGCATCGACGGATGGATTTGGGTATCAACCTCCTCCTTTTGTTTACTTCCTCTGCTAAATAGTTTTTAGAGGAGCAATATTTTTGGATGCAAAGTGGGGGAGCTGCAGATTCTAATGGAAGCACTTCTTTTCCCCGTGTATGCTTTTCCACTGTTCTTACATAGTAATGGGACATTGTACAAAATTCCTCTCAAGCACATTCCCGTGTCTACATCAAGTTACACCAACCAAATTTCCTTCTGATACTATATAATCAAAGAGCAAGGAGATGCAACACAAACTGGTCATGGCTTTGCACAGAGAAGTGTCATTGTGCATCACAGGTTTGCTTGAGTTAGATACTTTCTTGTCGTGGTTTGGGCCGGGTTGGCCAATGACAAGACAACAGGTGCTCTCACCCACCTTTTGCTCCAAGAAGAGGAAAAAGAAAGATAAAGAGATTTATGAGTTTAAGGAAAAAATCTAGTTTAATGAAACATTAATAATAGAATAAAAATTAAATAATGAAATGCATACAATATTTATAATTATATATGCAAAACTGTATCAAGCTCCCAGGGAGATGTCACTGGCAGGCACTAGACTGGTCACTGAAACTGGATTCTGGAACACCCTAATGGGGATTTTCTACCTACTGTGAAGGTAGACAAACTCACAGGGTCCTCCTCATTGCAGACAATCCCTTGACTAGAAGAAAAAGAAGAGGAGCCATCCCAACCCCTTTGATCCCTCAGCTTTTATGCCAAGGATGGCAGAGGAGTTGGAATACTCTATTGGTCAGTTTGGGTTCCCTGACCTGTCTGCTCTTTCCCAGAGCTGCAACCCCTCCATGGGGTAAAAAAAACCAAGTCACCTGACACTGGTTGCCAAAGCATCAAAGATAAGGAAGAGCCTCTGTCACTGAACAGAGAGTTGGCTCTTCTCCACCCCAAACTAGGGTATTTCTAAACACTTCCTCTACCTGGACTGTGTGTGTCGTATAACCAGTGGTAGCTGACACAGCATTATTGCAGCAGGCTCTGGTGGAGATCCAAGCAGTGGGTATATCAGCAAACTCGGAGCTAATTCTAAGTTTTACAGGTCTATGCATTGTACTCCAGCATGCAAAACAGAAATGTCCTTTGTTGCCTGTATTGCAGGAGCAATTAAGCTAAAATAATGAATTTTGGGGAAAAAAAATTCAACCCTGAAACTAAGGAAGTCTCTGATAGGATGGAGTGGGGTTTCCATCTGATAACACTAAAAATTAATTTGTTCCTGTCTTAAAGCAAATTAATCTTTGTTCATACAGCAGACCTGATAAGGTTATTAAAATCATATATGATGTGCCAGTTCTGTAAACTGCAATTAGATGCCAACTTTATGCAGGATCAGCCTTCTCTTAAAACTGAAATAAAATAGCTGGATTTGTGAGATTATTTTTTTTTAATTAGAGGGGTACCTCAAACATTATTAAGTGGTTCTGCTGCTTAAACAAATGGACTTAACTTAAACTTTTATCATTCACAAAAGTGAATTCAAATGAGTCTTAGTTTTCCCTGCAGCGAGACTGCAGACAGGGAGAGTTTCAAAGACCTTCAGTTTGACCCAGTGTGGCTCTCTGAGGTTGGAGTGACCAGCACTTCCCCTGCTTGGTTTTTTGAATGTTTCAACCAATTCTCAGGTATCTATCTCAGACTGTTTTTTACTTGTTGAGTACTATGTAAATAGCGTTAGCAAAGAGCTGTGATGTGGGACAAAGGATCTGATTTGATGGTCACTGAAGCCTGACTACAAATAATACCCTGTTCCAAAGGCTCTCAGGCCCATCCCAAGGGCCATCAACCCATCAAAGGGTGGTCTGCATCAGCCCAGAGGAGCACTGGAGCACAAAAGCAGGTGGGAACCCAAATTAAGGGCTCAGAAGAATGGCCACTCTGTCTAGACCTCTCCCAGAGCTGTCCCAGGAGAGCCTCAGACCCTGTGTCCAGATATGAAGCCCACCCAGATGATTCAACACCAGAGCACCTTTGGGACCGAGGAGGGTTGCCATCTGGGGGCATGAGACACATGGCCAGGGGTGTCTCTAAGAGTGATGCCATAGGGAGTGGGCTGCAGAGGTCCAGGGGACTCTGGACCAGCTGTGTGTGTGTGTGATGGTCTGTACCAGCAGCTGGAGCGGGGCTGTGACCCTGAGGGCTTGTATGTCCAGGTACCAGCAACTGGGGAGACTGGGATCTCAGGGGAGCTACTGGGTAGACTGAGTCTCTGAGCCCAGGGCTAGAGGGATCCTGCAGGTGCAGATGTATATATATCTGTACATTCTCACGAGTGGATCTCCATCCTGCTCAGCCAGAGAGGGGAGCAGGATGAGGCCATTGGGGGGTGTGTGCTCATGTGAGTGCTCTGTGTGTCCCTCTGTTGTCTGTGTGGCCAGCTATGAGTGTATATATGGTGTACACACGTGCTCTGCATGTGTGTGCCTACCAGGTGTACATCGTCAGCCTCCATGCTGGTGGTGGTGTCCCAAATCTGGGTTCTTATCTGGCATGCAAGCCACTAACACACAGAGCACAGGTGTTTCCAAGTTCATTCCATTAATGTGCAGAAATAGAGTGCTTGTCCCAAGATGGGAGCACACCTGAGTTTCAAAAATTTCCCTTTTAATACACTGATTATTGCTTATTCTAACAATCAATACATATTCATTGTTATTCTCTTTAATGATTTGTTGAGATTTCTTCACTTTCTGTGTAAATCACTGCACAGACTCTCCTTTCTTCTTCCGTTGCTCTCTTTTGAGTAGTGGTATCATTTGGGCAGGTGGTCAATGAGGTGGTGGTCGTGATCTCCCCCTGCCAAAATTGCCTTTTACCTGCTTCTCCTCTAATCTTGGCAGTTCCAGGTAGTTTTCTCGGTTTGCTGGCCAGGTCTGCAGTTCATCACTCTTTTGACAGGAATATCCTGCTTATCGACAAAGCTACATTGTCTAGTAGTTAGTTCCTTAATTTAATCTTTGATAAATCATGTCTAGTTACTATTTCTCTCTAAATAATCAAATAGGGTTGGGGCTGACTTTTAGTAACAGCAGCAGGTATCCTTAGTTGCTTCAATTACATGTTACATTTCATTTTTCCAGTTATTATCAATTTTACTCTGACAGTGGGACCTTTAGGCCCCGGACTCACCTCTCTTGGACTGCCAGACCCAGCACGATGTGTTTTCTCCTTTATTTGTAGTGTTGTTGGAAGCAGAGTAAGCCTGGGAGGAGAGAATAAAGATACGGGGTACGTAGTATTGTGATTTCTCATTTCCTTCCTTTTGTGGGTTGAACTTGTAATGTATGCAACAGGCATAAAACTGCTGCACAACGAGCTCGTTGGGGTGTTCATTTCCTAGAATTTGAAACCTGACGGTTGAGGTGGGGCTCGGGGTGGGGCAGGAAGTTTGAGGAGCAACAGGTAACAAAAACAAGTTGTACGTAAACCTTTGTGTCTGTATATAAACCATAGGGTAGCACCTACCTATAAAATACTCACTAATGCACAAAGCTTGTGCATCAAAGGTTTGTGGAACAAAGAGTTTCAGAATGAATGTTAGTGATTAAAAAAGAAAACACCTCTAAGTCTAAATATGTTATGGACACAATATATTTTAATGATATAGATAAACATGAAAGGCCAACGGCCTTCAAAAAAGCAACCCAAGCTTAGAATTAACTGTTTCCTATTGAGAAGAATAGGAAAACAAATGAAAATTACTCCCAAGAAGTAAATTAATGTAAGTACAGAAATTCTTCAGTGAGTGACCTTATTTTAAAGACCGTTGGGAATTGATGTCGATTGCCTGTAGAGAGACAGGGTGGCCTGGGAAATCCTGCTGTGATGAAGCCCATACATCCATGGAAATAGTGTTGGACTGAATTTCCTCATTGGCATAACTCAATGAAATTAAAAGAAGTGATGTGAATACCGAACATGATCCTGTGTTTTCATGTTTGAGCAAAAGGACCTTAAAATGTTCGGTTTTGTTTAGTTCCCAGAGAGAAGCTCTTTTGTAACATCCTAATTGCCTAATTCCTATTTTTGTTTCCTTTTCTGTGAGGTGCGAATGTTACATTCCTTTGTTATCAGTGGAAATATTTTTCCTTCTCCAGGGGAAAAAAATACCGTTAAATCAAATCAATCATATTTTACTAGGTTTATGCTTTCTTTTTGTCAGCAATACATGCAGACAACAGGAGAGATACCTACCAGCATATTTTATCTATTTGTCTGGAGATGAAGTTTTGCCCCTAAGGTTATATAATTGTTCGGTGTCGAGCAGCTGATTTATATTACTTTTGTGTGCAATAGTTCTACAGCCAAATCATGTTGAGCACCAGGACATCTTCTTCAGGCTCCATTCCTCTTACATGGATTTTACTTTCTATTTGTATACTTTAAGGTGTGATGAATTGATACCTTACGTGGTATGAAACACAGGGAGCGGAACAATGAATGTTTACAAATGGCTTTATTCCTTTCTCCTTTCAAAGGAATTTATCTTGACATTGCACGGTGTATATTTGTAATAATGTTTTTGACCATGAGACTTAAAACAACTCTGAACTCTCACCAAGTGCATCTGCTGTATAATAGTGCTTTTGAAAAATGTCTTGTTGATGTATACAGATTTTTTGGTAGCTGGATGATTTTCCTACATCAAAGCTTGTCAGGCTCATGAGTATTTCAACAAATGCAGTGATTTGGAGATACCACTTTAAAGTTTTCTGAGCAGGGTAGAAAAGTGAAGCTGAAACAAAAACCTGCATCGCTTTTCTTCATGAGAAAAGCTTCTGTCTTTGTTCCCCATCTCATAATTGGAGCGGACCGTTATTTATAGCGTATCTTCTCTTTTGCAACAGCCTGCAAGAGCGTTCACTGGGCTAATCTTAATCTTCACTCTGCTCTTCAAAATGAATGTTTCTGCTGTGAGGCTACTCCACAGGAAGCGTGACCTCATTCTGCTCCGTGCCGCTGATTGCACGGGCTGTTTTCAAAAGGCAACAGGGGACTTCACGGAGGGACCTGCCTTCCCCAAGCCCCAGGGCTCATCTCTGCCAGGGACCCGCAGAAGGAGCACCCTCCACCTCGCTCTGAGGCTCCCGTGTTGATGATGAGCAACTTCTTTGCACACGTGTGTTAATAGTGGGATGGATTTTCCAGGTTTGGAATATTTTTCCACGTGCTTATCTCTTAATATATTTGTCAGTTGAGGAATAACTAAGCTTTGGATTCATTTCTATCCTGCTCTTCAGGAAGTTTTGTATTTTTGTGAATGTTGTGATCTTTACCTGCAGGGAGAAAGGACTGGACTGCTCTTCAGAAATGACTGATACGTGTGAACAAATAAATCTATCTTTGTAGACACTTGTGTTTGGTAGGTACAATAGAATGAAGCTGGTTGCCTGGAGTTCAGCTGTTTGAATAATTAGCACTATATTTTTGTACATACTAATGGAAATATTTAGAATGTAAACATGGATCGGGGGTTGCTGGCTACCAAGTGAGGACATCATTGGCTTAAAGATTAATTTGATTTTTGGAGGGAAAGGTGATTAAAAATGACTGATTTGGACAGTGACTTTTTTTTTTTTTTTTTTTTTAAATATTACGACATGGGCTTTTGGGTGTTTTGAAATTCAAGGGAGTTGTTGCCTTAGGCTATTATTTGAATTCTTCTTATAAAATATTGCCACGTTCACTTCAGATTCACTTCTAGTGAGATTTCTTAAAGCTGTTTCCCTTTTCTCATGTCAAAGTGTAAAGGTTGCACATTGATGCTCATTTTGTGGGTTACAGATGTAATACCACTGCTTGGTTGTACCGTGGTGGTTGGGATGCTTTGTTTTGGCTTGCTTATATTGTTACTATAGCTTCTCATGCTATTAATAGCCCAGAAATGGGACTGAATATTAACTGAAAGCAGAACACTGTGCAGCATTGTCTACTACATAATGTTTCCAAGCTTTCCCCAGCATTGATTGAATTACGACTTTCAGGAACCCTCTTAATTAACTCATGAGACAAAAATTTTCATGATTGAGGGTAGCAAAAAAATCCATTGGACTGCCTGTTCTATGACTGTTTATAGAAGCTTCATATTATCATTACTTAAAATAGTTTGAAAGCAAATTACAACTGCTTATTAACTGTTCTTCAAAAGAGAGAAAGTCATCACCTCCCCAGTAATGTGTTTGCATATGTGTATCTCTCACTTTCTTTTATAAATACATGCATATGCTCTATTTTACCTTCAATTTTACTTCTGTGGAAGGTGGCAGGTAAACAAGTGTCCTTCAGAGACAGCATGCAAATTTATGAGACAATTCAAATTAGTAACGGAAGGACTGTGGTTTGTTCTGCCCCTTTGATCAGCATGTGTCAACCCTTTCTAATGAAAGCACTACCCATATGTAACCTACTATTTTTAAATGTTATTCTTTTTTAGTGGTTACTCCTTTGTGTTATCACAACTGAGAGAATCACGTGCCGTACAACTGCGCTAAGGGTTTCAGTTGCTGGAAAGTTTCACTCTCAGATTATTAAAGAGTAGTAGTGAGTGTGTATATATATGTATGTATGTGTATTTATAGCAGCTATAACTGATGCATCCCTTTTCAAACAAATTTGCCCTAGAATCAGTCACTTTTGTCTAAGTGAGAATATATTATAACTAGCAATATGACATATATTGATCTTGCACGTCCTGATTTTCAAACAAGACAAAAGGAAACATACTTCTGTTTCTTTTTAAACTCTGTTACAGATAATCTATCCTGCCTGTTACCCCAAGGTGTATGAAACAATACTCTTCAAGATGTATGGAATATCACAGATGGCATCGACACCAGGAGCAAGTAAATTTGTGTACATTCATCTGAGATTTTGATTAAAAAAATCTTTTTTGGAGAGAATCTTGTTTCACTGATAAGATTTGGGATTTTGCAGGTTTTAGTTTATATCCAGATTTACAAAACACCTGTTGGGTTCTTCCTGTATTTTATTTTAGAATGTCTTGGTTTTGAGTATAATATTTTTGCACAATTAAAAATCAATATTTTGCCTAATATAATAAAAAGTATTTCAGGAGCTAATTGTATATGGAAAAAAAAAAAAGGTCTACAACATGTCAGTCTATGGAATACACCACTGCTCTCACTTTTTCTACAATTTGTTGTGTGACATTCTGACCAATGCTACTTCATCTCTTTGTACCTCCACCAAGCTTCTTCCAGTTGTCTCCTCCTCAACCTGTTTTTGCAAGTGCTGAAGCATAATTTTCTCATGATAAAGTGAATTTTTTTATTATTATTATTTTTTTTAATCAAAGTGTAGGAGAAACAGTATGTTTGGGGGTAGGGTAATAGAACTGATTTGTAAAAAAATACCCTGGAAGGTATTTCTTCCCCACTTTGGTGACCCTGCCGGGTTCCAAGGCTCAGTCAGGCTTCACATCCAGGCTGTGCCTGACAACTGAGCTCCAAGTGAGGATAAACAAGATTAGCAAAGTGGAAACACTGACCTTCATGGCATTTCTTTGGCTTAGTTCATAAGTGAACATTAAAAAAAATAGTTCTCCTAGACCTATCTCCTCTTTTACGTGAATGATGTGCATTTACTAGCATGTTGTAAGCATGATGCTCTAAAGACACAGAAGAGACAAGATAAGATTTGGGAAAGATCATCTCTTTTATCTTTCCATATAATAAGAGATATAAATTCTCCCTGTGGATAGCCATTGCTCATATTTCATAAGATTGATTCTGTCAGATGCTGAAAGTCTGGCAGCCCGTTGCAGACTTGAGCCGTGGTGATCCAGATAAATCCTATTTCCTTAGTCTCCTGCCACCATATTATTGTCAAATCTTTGTCACTGTCCCTGTCCCTATGCCTGTTGTGCTATGTCTGCAATTTTAATCTGAAAAATATATTGTAATGCTAATGGTGGCCCTTCCGTTCTACTCTGTACCTGTTGCCAGCACATGTACTATTTTTGGCATGACGCACATTTCTGGGAAAGCACCATTAAAATTACGGCAGCTATTACATTTGTGTCCATAAATATTTCTCTCAAGGTTGTAAGCTGTGCAGAGTACAAGTACCTGATTATGACTTGCTCTGATTCATGTTGTCCTGGTAGAGATGAGTTTCCTATAAACACTGTGTCTTTCCCCCATTGTTTCATCTGTTGTATCTCCTTTAATCTCTCCCTTAATTGCCTTTTCTTTTTAGCTACTTTTATGATCTTTTTGATATGCACAAAGTACCTGTCAGTAAGGACCTGTCAACTGTTTGAGCTGTCAGTGGGTGTGATAACGACTCCTTCTGATGTGGCCTTTGCCTCTGCAGGTTCATCAGAGTTCAATGGAGAACAAAAACGCAGCCTCTCACAACAGATTTTTCCAAGGTACTGACGAAAATTATACTCGTTTCATTTTATTTTTATTTTGTTGGAGATTTTGTAAAATCCCTTTTGGGCCACTTAGAATTGTAGTGCTGATATTAATTTAATTACTGCTTTAAATGGAAGTTCAGAAGTCCTGCTGGAGAGATTGGAAGCATTGGCTTTGTAATTACAAGGCTTTGGAATATCTCTCTCTGTTCCACCTGCTTTTCCCTCCACTGAAATGATGGTATCTCTCTGTGACGTGCCATATGGGATAGTTAAACCTGCTGCTGAAACCCCTGTCAACCATTGAATCAATCCAGTGTCTTCCTTTCTGTCCATGGATGTCACTGCATGGCCGCTTGGAACTCAAAGGTGTTGAGGAGAAAGGACTAACCATAAATCCAATTTCATTTGAGCTAAGTATCACAGAATCACAGAATCACAGAACACCAGGTTGGAAGGGCACTCAAGGATCATCTGGGCCAACCTTTCTTGGCAAAAGCATGGTCTAAAGAAGATGGCCCAGCACCCTGTCCAGCTGAATCTTAAAAGTGTCCAATGTTGGGGAATCCACCACTTCCCTGGGGACATTATTCCAATGGCTGGTTGTTCTCAACAGGACAATTTTTCCTCTTGCATCCAATTGGAATCTCCCCAGGAGTAACTCGTACCCATTATACCTCGGCTTTTCCATGTTACTCCTTGTAAAAAGGGAGTTTCCATCTTCTTTGTAGCCACCCTTTAAATACTGGAACATGGTGATAAGGTCTGTCTACAACATTTAGAGTCTTTCACCTCTGTCACTACTTGCTTCTATTTTAAATACCACATATTATATTTTTCTGTGCTACATTTCATCTCAAAGTCAATTTTATTTCAGTGCTGAATGAAGCTATCACCAAGTGTGAACTTTATCCCATGTTGTTCTAGCTGCATGATATTCTAGGATTTGTGAGAATTAGAAGTCATGTATGCTTAAATCTTCATTAAGTATGACTAGGTTATAAAAAGCAAATAAATCCTGCCTGGTTCAGGGGCACTCAGGCTTGCTCCATGCAGAGTAACTCAGAGAAACAAAACACTGGAATTTTTCTGGCAGTTCCAGGGAGGGGTAGATCTGGCAGGACTCCTTGGCCAAGAGCAGAGCCACAGAAGTACACCATCCACTTAGCAATTCAAGCTGGCTCCATGCGTTCATGAAATAAATGCTCCACCTGGCACGGAGCCCTCCTGTAATGTGCAGCTCTGGAAAGTGTGATGCCAACACACTCTAGCTGCCCGAAACCCCCAGGTCCAGATGTAATATCATTATCCCCATATTTTACATCTATGTCATTACCAGCCCCATCGGCTGCTAATGTAAATTCATTACTGTTAAATTGGTTTGCACTGTCTAGACATTTACTAAACTGGAGGGTTTCAATTCTCCTTTTCAGTCACGCTTGTGCCCTTTTGGATGCCAACCCTGCCTATGAGTGTTGTTCCACAAATCCTCTGACCAGCTCCTTCCCCACGTGTCGCCGCAGCCCTCGCCTGCTTTCTAATGGGTATTACCTGCTGACAGAAGAGAGTTTTCTGTCTGATGAAGAGGGCAACGTAACACTGACACCGTCCCAGACAAGTGTTACATATAAAGAGAATTTAGTTCGGTGAGTGAACTCTACGCAGGTTTTACTCAATTGCTTCCACGTCTCCAGACGTATCTGGAGGTATTTGTGTGTCTGTCTGCATTTTGCTTGGCATAAGATCAGCGTTGCTTCTTAATGGGAACATCTCAATTGATTTAGTTTAGAGAGTGCAATAACCTCATTTTCAGTCATGTCTAATCTTACTACCCCAAAACTCTCAGTACACAGTTGTTGCTGTAAGTGGAGTTGTGTGCAATAAAGAAGAAGCAGAGCTACAGCTCAGTTTGCCAATGGGGTGTTACCATGATAAGCACTAAGAAAATGTGTATATATACATATATAGAGAGAATCATAGAATCGTCTAGGTTGGAAGAGACCCTTGGGATCATCGAGTCCAACCATCTACCCTACTCTACAAAGTCCTCCCCTACACCATGTCCCTTAGCACTGCATCTAAACGGCTCTGAAACACAGCCAGGGATGGTGACTCCACCCCCTCCCTGGGCAGCCTGTTCCAATGCCCGACCACTCTTTCGGTGAAAAATTCCTTCCTAATGTTCAGTCTAAACCTACCCTGTTGGAGCTTGAAGCCATTCCCTCTCGTTCTGTCACTAATTACCTGTGAGAAGAGACCAGCACCAACCTCTCTACAGTGTGCTTTCACATAGTTGTAGAGAGTGATGAGGTCTCCCCTCAGCCTCCTCTTCCTCATACTAAACAGCCCCAGCTCCCTCAGCCGCTCCTCATACGATTTGATATAAATATATATATATTCGTGTATATGTATATTTAAATAAAAAGGTCTGGTCAGGGAATGCTTACTCAGGGAAAAATCTGTCTTGATTTCAGAAAAACATCAGTTTAGGGAAGCATATACAATGTAGTCCAAAAAAGTTGAAGTACCGTGAAGTCAAGCCTCACCTAATGGGGCATAATAGGGTGAAATTCATGGGTAGCATGAGACCACTCAGAGCAGTATCAGAGCCCAATAACTGTACTATCATTTGGCATCACAGTATCCAGTATCATAACAGCATGATGTAACTCCGTGCTGCTAATACATTCCCCGACATCACTGCAGTGGGCAGCAGGCATTTGTGGTGACATACACGGGGTGAAAAACAGAGCTAGGAACAACACCCAGAACCTGGATCGTTCATGTCAGTCCTGCGAGCTTTAGAGCTCCGTCCTTGCTCAGAAAGAGTCATTAACTCTATTCCTTGACAACGTGGCTTTTCTTTCTAGCATATTCAGGCGAAGGAAGAAAATCCGTCGCTCTCTTGCCGGCTTGTTCAACCTCGAGGCCTCCAGCTCATGGTTCAGCAGCACCGTCCTCAGCACCTTGGATTCCTCCCACGTGGATGATCCTTGGCCTGATGGATGCGATAACCTCGAAGCCAGTCAGAGCGATATTGGTAAGCCCTGACCAGCTACCAAGTAATCGAGCTACAACACTGCAGTCTGTATTTAGTGGGAGTTGGGTATCTCTTTCTATAGGTTTTATGGGGATTGTCTGCCAAGATGTGCAGGTAGAAGATAAGTGAACAACAAAATTTTAAGTGGTGAATTTTGAATTTTTGTGAGTCCACAAAAACCCTTGTGCCAAAAAGGCATTTTTAGACTGAATTTGGATCCAAAGTCATCACCACTGATGTTTATGCTGATGTCATTAACACTGACACTGTCTACTTTCACCTGGCTGTTTCAATGACTTCATTCTGTGATGCTCTATGTAATTTTGTCTTTACTCTGCATATTTCCTCCTGCGTACATTGAACCTGCCAATTCCCTACCCCTAACAATTTGGAAACTTCCCTGTGATTAGGTAATTAACTTTTCTCCCCCACAAAATGAATTAACACAAAGTCTCAAAGCTCCTTTTTTTTTTTTTTTTTTTTGTGCAGTCTCAGTTACATATGCACTTTTTGTAGGTGTTTCAGACTTTTCTTCTGAGTGTGAGAGCCCTGTGCCACAAAGGCAAACTGCAGCAGCTAATGGAGCCTCTCTCACCGAAGAGGACGAGTTTCTTCAGCATGGGAAACCAATTTGGTCTCCAAAATCCTGCTCTCCATTTATGATAAATGCCAACAAGGACACTTTGAGCACTGCAGGTGTGTCACTTTCTTATTCTGATATGCCTCATTTTTAGAGTGAGCTAAAAACACTCACTTTAAAAATAGTGATACGGCCCCTTGCAGAATAGAATTTATTTCCTGAAGCATACATTTTAAATAACTGATTAAAAATAACAAAATACTTAAAATTAGTATTTACTTTTTCACTTCTCCCTGCTCACATCTTTTCCTCTCCTATTTTCAGTGATAAATGGAAAAAAAAAAAAGGGAAGAGGAAAATGGAGGAAAGGGCATGGGAACAAAAACCAAAACAGGCAATTATTCAGAAAAGCTTGTTTTCTGAGAGCGTGGAGGGCACCGTGTCTCCATGGTCGTGGGGGAAAACGACAACTGAGAGACACCCAGAGCATGAAAATTAGGTTTCTGCTTTGAATCACTCTGGGCACATTCTCTTAAAAAGAAACTGAAGGGACTGACCTCACAGGCTGAAGGTAGTCGTTACAAACACCTTCTGTCATATATTTACTTTCCTGAAAACTCATGAAAATTCTTTTCTTGATCTTTTTTTAGGATCCAGGATAGCACGAAATGTCCTTTCTCAGATGGTTGCACTGATCACATGTTTAATCATATCAATATGTACAAGGTAATATTTATTTCTTTTATTTGTTGTTTCTGACAATAATACTTACTCCATTTCAACTGGTGAATAAAATGTAAATTAAGGGTCACATTTTCAGAGCTAGATAAATCTTATTGTGAAAATATATTTTCAGGTGATAGTCATGCAGGCAAATAGCAGAGCTGTACAGATATGCACAAAAATAAGAAACATGTATGCAGATATGGTGGCTACTTTGTCACGTGTGCTTGGGCAGGGGTTTCAAAAAGCTGAACCTGTGTCTTTCTAAGTGACCAGTATGGATGTTTCTCTCAGTCTGGGAGTGCTGAGGTCTTTATTTTGATGAAATTATCCTCAATAGCTTAAGAAGTTTAAAGTTTCAAGTTGAAGTTCACCTACCAGAGTTCAGAGGGTTCATCTGCAAGAACCTTCTCGCCTCCCACCCAGGCTTCACCTCTATTAGCCCAATATGCATCCCTTTGGTTTTTTCTAACCTTTATGGGTATTGTTATGTTCTCAGATATTTTCTGGGAGGATTGTCTGCCACTTTGTTGCTGATAATTTTAGTTTGTAAGTACAGACTTCCTTTATATTCAACACACAATATTTTACTAATTAAGGACCAAAATCCATCCTTGGATGTATATCCATGGCTCTTATTGATGCTAAATAAGAGCAGTTTGTGGGCATATGGGGACAGACTGTAACCTTCAATCAGTTACAGGATTTTGCATTTATATTTCACAGTTCTTTTGTCCCAAGATGGTGCTGTGTCATCTTTCTTCAGTCTTGACACATCTTTCAAAACAACTAAGTTTTGGTAAGTGGCTCCAGTGTCATGTGATGAGTAGAGGAACATAGAAATTTTATATTAAGAAGAGGAAGGAGAGATTCCTCCTCTTGTTTTCATGTCAAAAGACAGAAGGCATGATCTGAAGTTATTGGTGGAGGATTTGGCTTTTCACGTTACTGACTTGTATTCATAGAAACTTTCCATTTCTACTGTAAAACTTCCTTTTCATAAGGTGCAAGAAATGTTGTAACACCTATTTGTTAGCGGAAAAGGAAGACAAACCATAACCATAAACCAGTATGTCACAACATGAAGATGCAGAAACAGACCAAGGATAGTAACTTCTTATGAATCCAGAGGTGTGAATTCAAGCCTTGCACTGAATTCCACTCCCAAGCCACAAAGTCCAATTTTTACATTTGACTGGGAAAAATAAAAAAAACCCAGCTAACTATGATGCCTCATCACCACCTTCCAGGGACTACAGAATTGATATGACTTGGCCCTACTAACCCCATGCACCATTAGTTTCAGGACAGAGCTTTGCCTTTGGATTAGACTGTAGTCTGATAGATGTGTTAGAAGTCTGATCAGTTGAATAAAGGTGCTGTCGTTGCTGTTTCAGACTGCTTTAGTTCGAAGATGTACAGCTGTAGCTTCTAAATCCTTCTGGAGAAAAAGACTTAGATATTTAGAAGGCCTGAATTACATCTCTAGAGCAAGCTCACACATAGGCCTCCGTCCTGCAAGTGTGTATGTGCTGGATTTATGAATTATCATCCTTTCACCTTTTACACAGCAAAAAATCCTTTTGCGTGTGTAAAATCTAAAATGCTGCTAAGACTGAAAACATTTGGGCTTATCTGAATTTTTATGTGGTAAAAGTAAAGCTCAAAAGGACATTGTTTCTGAAACTGTGTCAGAGTTCAGGAGTTCAGTGTATCCCAAGGGCAACAAGACACTCTGGCAGACCTCAGCCTTTGAATGGAGTATATTGGAGGTTAGAAACAACAAGGCGCAACTTGGAGAGCCATATTGCAAAGACAGTCTCAGATTTTGAGCATCCAAAGGGTCTTAGCTCACCACCTCAGACACACAAGGATGGTACTTTGCTCCTTGTTTCTATGTCATTAGTTCCAATGAAATCAAAGCCACCAGGTTAGGACTAGCCTGTTGCAAACACATGCTCCAAAGCACTGCTTTCTGACTTTCTGAATAGTTTAGCCCTGAGTCAGAAACAAAGCTGTTCTTCACAAAAGGAAAACAAATACACTCTAAGAGCCTTTCAGTCACTGGTATACAGTGAATACCTCGTTTATTCTCATTACAAGTGAGAAGTTACCTGCTCAAACAAATAGTCCTACAGCTTAACTAAATTTGACAATTCAGAACCTTCATATACTGATTATAACAAACTGTGGTTTAACTCAAGACATACAAAAAGGTATGCTTATTTTTTTCCTCCAGGAAATAATTGGAAAGAAAGAAGAATTGGTGAGTATGTGTCTAAGTTCAGAAAAAATTCCGTACTTTTTGGGGTGAGCCCTATTTTGAAACAGGGTTCAAGCGTGCCAAAAAGGTTCCCTGGACTTTTCGTTAAAAGAAGGTTTAGCTGCAGGCCCCTTGCCAGTTTCCACTGTGAATTACTTCACTTTGCTCTCTGAAACTCCTTTGTCATTTTATTTGGATGAAATATTTTTTTATTATTTGACAACAGTTGCTAAACAGTGTAAGCTTTTAAACAAGTGCTGTGCTTCAGCCCAGAGAAAACACGTTTTTCAGTAACGGGCAAAGAAAGTCATCCTTTTTGCAAGTTTAAACTGCACGGCAGGGCCAGGTGCTCTACAGCTCTACATTGGTACCATTCCACTGAAGGAGTGAACACTGAAGGAAGGAAAACACTTACAGATTCTTCTTTTCCGTATTCCTTTTGAGTCAAGCCTAATCCTCAGGCTCCAGTTTCTGTTTATCAAGTATTTCTAAGTCTTGATACAGCTTAGAATCCTCAAAACAAGAGCACTGATTTATTTGCAGTTGGAGCAAGCCAGCCCAGTCCCGGCTCCATTATTTCCCTTATCTCTTTACTTTGAATAGATAAAAATGAAAAGAAGGCACTAAGTGGAGCTGTGCCCAGCTTTGTATTCCTCATAGTGTGGCTAAAACAGCCCTGTTCATCAGTTTGCTGGTTGAGTGAGGTTCAGGATGTGATATCTAAAAGCATCTGCACAGCTGCAGATGCAACCTGGAAAACCTTTCAGTCAGCCCTCAGGAGGAGGATGTTCATCCTGAGAACAAAACATCTTAGAACTGTACACAGGCATTTGACCACTTTGCAGACTTACTAAAGCCTACGATGAAAAATGCATCCTACTCCTCCAGTGTGCCAAGCAATGGCCACGAAATACGGCACTTCTCACAACCAGTGGGACCATTTAGGCAAGGGCTGCAACACCAGAACTTTAGCGCTGGCTCTGATTTTGAAAGCCAGTATCAATATTAACCCAAGCAGGTGCTACAGGATGGAGTGGAGAACTTGGGACTTGTTGCCTAGCAGAAGTAAACTAAATACAGACTGGCAGAGGTTACTGAGAGACAGGACCTCCAGCATTTCAAAACAAGCTTGTCTCTTGCCTTTCATAAAAACTTAAAAGCAGAGTAGTTACTTCTGTATATTTTGAAATGAGTTCACTAACCAAATTAATTTTTCCTCCTCCTCATATTTATTTCCTTCAGCTCTTCAGCATCAAACTACTGGATGCCTCCTTATGACTAACGTTACACATTCCTGTGGAAAAAAAGATTAAGGAATTGTTAGTATTCTTCCTTCAAAATACAATTCATTTTAGCTTTATTTTTATTCTGTGAGTAAGGCTGTACTTCTTGGTTTCTATCTGGAAACAGTCATGCAAAACAATTGTTGGTCTTTTATGTCAATGAAGTCCTATGGCGTCCTTTGGCATAGGGTCATACAAGCATTTTGATAATAAATTGATGGTGAAAAGTGTTTTGTAACCCACATTAGATCAGTTTTTTACAAAAAAAAAAAATAACAATGAGGTCTTCCTGTACTTTATGTATTCATTTCTTGTAACACATGCTGTCAAATATAATGGATTTGGATAGTGGCTGAGTACATGGGGTAATATATCTCAGAAGCTTTTTTGCACTGCCTTTTGGCCTTTATGCTGAGCATTAAAAAAACAAACAAACAAACAAAAAAAACCCAGCCAGGAAAAAAAGGAAGAAATAAATATTATTGTAGGGAAAGCAGTATTCAGAAAACCAGGAATCAGGACGTGGAGAAGCAATGATGAATCTGAATTACCCGGATTCACATACAAAAATACAAGACCTGCAGGTATTAACTTTACTTTGGAAACACTGAGCCCTGCTTTTCAGCTTGGATCTTTGCTACAACAGAGACTAAATTACGCATAGAACCTGTGGGTAGCCAAAAACTGTTATCTTGTGACTCCAGGCTTTTAACAATCTGCTTCTTAAAATACCTCCCTGCGTGCCATTTTAGCTAGGACAGTGTGGATGTCATCTTCCCGTGCAACAGGGATGATAATGTGTGAGGATGCTGTTGCCCACCCAATCATTCTATAACCAGTGCTGCTTCTGGTCTGCTTGTCCCCTGGTGGGCTAAAAGCAATGTTTGCACAGCCCCAGCTGGTAAATCAGACACGAAAATTCTGCCTGTGGAAGGTCTGGGTCTGCTGATGAGGTACAATCAGGCTGGCAAGGCATAATGACAGGGATTTGAAAACTCTGCAGCAAAAGCACACAAGCGAAAGGTTCTGGTGGAAGAAAGAATCAACAAAACTGGAACACCACTGTCTGTTCAACTCTGTGTCGAAGCCAAGCTCAAGCAGGTCACAGCTGTATTTCTAGCACCAAAGATCCTAACAAGTGATGCAAAGAGGAAAAGGGTACTTGAAATTAAGTTAAAATGTAGATTTCTCTTTCGTAGCAGACATATATGCTGGTGTATTTTGAATATAAGCATCAAAAGCTCAGCATTAAGAGCTCAACAAGGGAAGTTTCCCCCAAATTACCAATTTTGCATAGTAATTTACTGTTCCCCAGTGCAGTACATTGACTTTATATGAAGACAGACCACTTGATGTAACAAGACCAGGTTTTATAGTTTCAACGGACAGCGAAAATAGAATGTTATTCTTCATAAAACTGATGTATTATGCAACTATAATAGCAGTTATAATACTCTTCCTCATATTTATTTGCAGTTAATACACTTGAATAATTTTGTCAGTATTAAATAATTCTACTTCTTTATTTACTTTAACTATGGAAACAACTGAGAGTGAATATCACTGGGCAATATATAAATATTTTGTTCCCTATTTTATTGCTACTTATAACAGCAATATAACAATATTGCTACTTATACTCATTACTAAATGCACTTTTTAAATTAAAGGATTATAAAGATCTTTAGTGTTTAAATAATCTCCTGGAAGAATAATCTAGGAAATTAAATCCTATATTGAAAGAAAAGTCTAAGACTGCAGTTACCCTGCTGTCATTGAAGTGATTATGCTGAAAACTAGAAAAACCTGAGGTCACTGTATAGTAGTTAGTTCACTGCAAACTGCTGAAGAAAAAGCTGATTCAACTTGCCAAAAATTTGATCTAAAATGAATTGCTATAATCTGTCTATGAATAAATATAAACTCTCAATTAGAATTGCTCTGATCTGGAGAGAGGGAAGTTCCGGGACAATTTGGCAATTTGAATTCAAGAGCTATGAATAACACTCTTAGGATCTGCTAAAATATGCCCTCCATGATATTCATTAATGATGAATTAACAAAGTTCTGTTCAGTTACCAGACTGTTTTGCTTTGGCGGTTCCCTTCCATATATTCTAATGGAGATAAAAGCAAGAGTTGTATTGTTTCTCTGAAAAGAGGCACAATAGTATGTTCAGTCCCCTTGGATGAAAAGTTGAAGCCAGGATCTGTCTGATGAAAAACTAAAAAAAAATTTTTGAACCTAAATGTTTAAATACAAATTTTCAGGGGTAATTAGTATTGGCAGTTTCTGTTAGTATCAAGCCTGAGATAATAGTAAAATGTAACTCTAGCAAATGAAAATCACTTGTTGATTAATGATGAACTGACACATCTACAAACACAGAAAACAGCTAGAACTTTAGGTTTCTGTCCCCAGTGATTAAACTTTTACTGAGCTTCAATATAGCACCTTATTCAGAAAAAGAGAATCAAAGAAGACTTTCAAGATACAGATTTATAACCCCCTGTGTATTACCTCAAACCATTTGGCACTATTTTTTATCACTACACCTTTTCTTATACTCTCTTATTTCTTGCTGTGTTCAGCTGCATTTCAGGGTCATTTTCAGGGTGATTCCAGAGTATGTATCACACGGAGCTTTGCAGCGGGAATGTTTCTGTTGAAGGGAACAGCAGCAAGCGAAATGATAATATTTATGGCATCCCTTATCTTATAATGTCCTTAGTCTGTAAGCAAGTCTGTTTTGTATTTATTTTGAAAGCATTGCTTATAGAAGCCAAACCATACAAAGATTAATATTTTTTATTTAAATGAGATGGAATAAACCACAGTGGTACAGAATACAGGTATGGCCATTGAGTCCAGTACTGCAGAATCTACTCTTTTGGTTTGTTTTTGGTTTTGTTTTTGTTTTGTTGTTTGGGTTTTTTTTGTTTTTGTGAATTAGCTGCAGTGTTTTGAAACCTCTTTGTACATTTTAATCTACACTGAGCAAAACTGTTACTTCATTTTATATTCTTTCTTTTTTATGGTTTCTCATGGTGCATTTTTTTTTAATCGCTGGCATTAACTTATCAGTGAGTTTGTTCCTGTTTTCATTTCTTCCTGTATTTGAGGGTATTGTCAATAATGAAAATTATTGTTAAGAATTGCATATATTTCAATGAATTTGTTATTTGTGATCTTATATCCTGCCCTGTAGATTGTGGGCACTTTGGGAAAGGATTTATTGGTACTTTGGTGTGAATACAAAAACCTCATTTTGTTACAGTTACTAAGTAACTGTTACCACCATAAAATAAAATAACAATAATAAATAATAATAATAATAATAGCAACAACAACAAAATCACACCAATAATAATAATTTAATAAGAAATAAATAGAAAGAGAGTGGTTCAGGTTCTGAGTGGGTATCAGTCAGCTGATTTCCACTAAAGACTCTGACCTGCAGCATCTTAGCTGCTATGATTTGTCCATGGATATCAATTTGCTGGGGCTGTAGCACCTTACACGAGTATATACTGATGGAGTGAACACATATTCAAAATAATTCTGGTGCACTGTAATAATAATACTATAAAGCTTATTTGTGTCATGACATAGAAATATATTTTATATTGCATTGTTTCATACATTTAACAAATAAACTTTTCATGTATTAAAGCAGTAACATGAATTTCTTGAGGGAAAGCATGGCATATGGGGTCATTTTTTCTTTCTCAACTCCATTCTCCTGTTTGTAATGTAGCTCATAAAATTTCTCTGTCATGTACATCACTTCATGCTAATAATTCGAGCTTGTGCTACTTAAAACCCTTAGTACATAATTTGAGTGAGAAATAGGTGCATGAAAATAGCGAACACAATAAGGTCAATACATGTAAATAAAAAATTTGCATTTGATTTGAAAATAAATGAATGCGAAAGTCTCTTGAGAAGCTGTACAACAGCGTACCTGCACGTTACATCAAGCTTTCTATATTTATATTGTGGTGATGTTGTACGGGCTGCAAACATTTTGTTCAATGAAGCACATTGTAAAAGCAGCTCACACTTAGGTGTCCATGCTGCAAGCACAATAAATGATAATTTATGAATTATCAAATTATTAATTATTAAACAATGATGTAATTATTAATTATTACATCATTGATTTATTAATAATTAAATGGTAATTTATTAATTATCATTTTTTCACTTTCTCTGAATCAGAAAATTACTCTGAGTGCGTATAAACTAAAATGCTGCTAAGACTAAAAACATTTTGGCTTACCTGAATTTTCATGTGGTGAAAGTGAAGCTCAACAAAGATATCGTTTCTGAAACTGTCATGGTTCAGCTGTTCAGTGTATCCCAAGGGCAACAAGACACTGGCAGACCTTTTAGCCTTTGACTGGAGTATATTGGAAGTTAGGAACAACAGGGCATGACTTGGAGAGCCATATTGCAGTTCTGAGCATGCAAGGGTCTGAGCACAGCGCCTCGGATGCTCGAGGATGGTGTGTTACACTTTGTCATTTCGTTGTTATTCCAAATAAATCAAGGTCATGGATTATAAGCCTCATTCTAAAGAGCTGGTGGTTTTAAGGACAAGAAACCAGTATGATTATCCTCCTTCAGCATTTAGCCTTGCCCCATGTGTGCTAAACCACCAGGTTAGGACTAGCCTGTTGCAAACACATGCTCCAAAGCACTGCTTTCTGACTTCCTGAATAGTTTAGCCCTGAGTCAGAAACAAAGCTGTTCTTCACAAAAGGAAAACAAATACACTCTGAGAGCTTTTCAGTCACTGATATACACAGAATATCTCTTTTATGCTCATCACAAGTGAGAAGTTACTTGCTCAAACAAGTAGTCCTACAGCTTAACTAATTTTGGCAAACCAGCACCTACGTATACACTGATTATAAGAAACTGTGATTTAAATTAGGACTTACAGGTACAAGAGTTTGGAGTGAAGTTGAGCTGGGAAGAAAGGAAGTGTGGAGGGAAGGTGGTTTTAGATTTGTTATTATTTCTCATTTTCCTATTCTGTTTAATTGGCAATAAACTAAATAATTTCCCCAAGTCAAGTATGTTTTGCCCACAATGGTAATTGCTGTGTGATTAGCATAAGAAAATAATACAGGTATTTCTATGCAATACAATGTAGTCACAGCACTGAATAATATTGACAGAGCAAGAACAAGATTTTTTCTTCTTCTTTAAAATGATTGCCTTGACTAGGAGCTATGTTCTCTAGCAAAAAATTCATAGCAATGGCAAAAGGTGCAGCTATAAAAGTCATTATTTGAAGGGACATGCAATTTAATATGAAATAAATGGATACGTAGTGGAAGGCCTTGCCAGTGGCTCTTCTTTAGTCTCTGTGACTCTGTGGAGTGGCCATGGGCCACGCGGTGGTGCCGTCCAGTCAGCCACGTGTCCCTGTCCATAGCCTGGATTTGCTACTTACCCTGTCCAACAGACCTGGACAAATACTACAGAGTTAAACTAAAGCGCATAAACTACTTCTGCTCCTTTGTGTCTCATTATCTCCACAAAGCTTAGTAGCTTTAACTCAATGGCACCTCCTTTCTCCTACCCTCTAAATAGCAATACAATTAGAAAGTTGCAGAGTGGCTGTGGGGAGTTCCATGTATTACATTACATTACATATATTCCATATTAGAGGGAAATGACTCCATAAATTAATTTCATCATTTAAAAGAAAATAATCCTACATCCTTATTTAAACTTATATGTGAATTTCCTGTTAGTAGGAGGTGACATTTAGGTTTGATAGACTACAAGAAAGACACTGAGGTGCTACAAGTGTGCACCTCAGTGCACCTCGGTGTCTTTGCTACAAGAAAGACACTGAGGTGCTCCAAAAGGATTGGAGCATCTCCCTTATGAAGAAAGACTGAGAGAGCTGGGACTCTTTAGTCTGGAGAAGAGAAGGCTGAGGGGAGACCTTATTAATGCTTACAAGTTTCTCAAGGGTGGGTTGAAGGAGGAGGGAGCCGGACTCTTTTCAGCGGTTCCCAGTGAGAGGACGAGGGGCAACGGGCACAAGTTGGAACATAAGAGGTTCCACTCAAATATGAGGAAAAACTTCTTCACAGTAAGGGTGACAGAGCCCTGGAACAGGCTGCCCAGGGAGGTTGTGGAGTCCCCTTCTTTGGAGATTTTCAAGACCCGCCTGGATGCCGTCCTGAGTAACATGCTCTGACAAGCTCTGGGTGGTCCTGCTTTAGCAGGGGAGTTGGACTAGATGATCTCTATGGTCCCTTCCAACTCTAAAAAACTCAGTGAAACTCAGTGTTGGAGCGTGTCCAGAGAAGGGCAATGAAGCTGGTGAGGGGTCTGGAGCACAAGTCTTATGAGGAGAGGCTGAGGGAGCTGGGGTTTTTCAGCCTGGAGAAAGAGGTTGAGGGGAGACCTTCTCGCTCTCTACAAACACCTGAAATGAGGGTGTAGCCAGGTGGGGGTCACCATGTCACAGGCATAGGATGGGGTGAGAGGAAACAGCTACACGTTGTGCCACGGGAGGTTTAGACTGGAAACCGGGAAAAATTTCTTCACAGAAAACGTTGTCAAGCTTTGAAACAGTTTGCCCAGGGAAGTGGTTGAGTCACCATCCCTGGAGGTATTTAAAAGACGGGTAGGTGTGGTGCTGAGGGACACGGTGTAGTGGTGGGCTTGGCAGTTAAAGGCTGGACTTGATGATTTTAAAGGTCTTTTCTGACATAAATGATTCTATGATTCTATGAATCCTACGAACAAGCCACTTCCACAAATGGAAAACACGCTTTCAGCCCAAAATGTGCTAGGCAGACTAGTTGGTGGATATACAGGAGGACAAAAATACCATACAAATGATAGATGAAAGATATATGCGTGAGAAGAGGCACTTCATACACGATTGCCCAGCCAAGGAAAGGGGCCAGTAGCAGCCGGAGTTGTAAAATCTTACTTCTGGATGACACAAAAGTAATTTTTAAGTAATTTTGCATTTCGGGCGGGTACACGGGCACCTCTGGCCGCACTGGCGTGAGGGGGCGGCGCGTGCCGGGGCTGCAGAGGCCCCACCGAGGGCGGGCGGGGCCCGGCCCACAGCAGCGCGCTCCCGCCCGCCCGCGGCCCGCCCGCCCCGTTGCCATGGCAGCGCGCGGCGTCCTGTAATGGCGGCGGCGGCGGGAAGCTGAGGGGCGGCCATGGTGCGGAGTGAGTGTCGCCGAGAGCCGCTTTCCTCCTCTCCCCCGGGACCCTGCCCTCCTCCCCAGGATGTCCCCCGCTCCCTGGCCACCGTGTTCCCTCTCTTCACACCGGCCCCCCTTTGCTGCCGTCCCCCACATCCCCTCTCCCCTCCTGCCTCCCTTCCTCTCCTCGCCTGGCTGGATTGTCTGGTCTCTCTCCTCCCGGGGAACAGGAACCCATTTTATTTGACCAAGCATAGCACAGGGGTGCGTTCGCCTCCTGAAACAGCCCCTGAGAGGCCCAGCAGTGGGGTGGCCCAGGCAGGGACCCCTCTGTATGTGGGGAGATGCTCTATGGAGTGGCTCTTGCCTGGGCCTAGAGCTGTCAGCGCTGGCCTTTCCCTGAATATATAAATTTCCCACACCGCATGATAATTTATTTTTTTTAGGTAGAAGCAGCCCATGCAGATGCTTGATCAGAGACATAAAAAAAAACCCCTGTGTGAGGTTAAAATACACTATACTATTACTTATGAATCCATAATCTTTTAGAGGTAAAGCAGTATGGCCAGAAAATACTGAGTGCTCATACGTATCACTCAAGAAAAAAACTGCTGAGGAGTTCCCTTCATCTGTGATTTTTCCCTGTAATCTGTTTTGATTGTATACTGTCACTGGACTCCCCATGCCTTGCTGGGCTAATATAGTGCTTTGGAAAGGAACTCCTTCTCTCTGCATGAAGCTGGCAGATGCCCACTTTGAGCAGGCACTGCCTGAAGGAGAATGGCTTCATAGCCTGAACAGCATGGGATGAATTTGAGTCTTAAAATAATGGTTGAATACTTCAGTTTTCTGAAACTCAAATTCCCCCACTGTTTATTGATATATCTGCAGCTGTCCACATGCTTATTCTTTCCATTTCTTTAATCCTTTCCTTTGTATCTGTTCCTTTGTGAGTAAAACATGTCATTTTTGGAAGCCCAGCTGTAAAATCTTCAAGATCTGTTACCTCCAGTTGACTGTTGCCATCTCTTACTTCCTCCTGTGTTCATGAGAACACGAGAGTAGCTGTGATCTCTCAGGTCACTGGTCCATTCTCCTATTACTGCACACAACATCAGATATTCTGCTTATATACTGATATAGTATTCTGATATACTTCTCAGTGAGAAGTAATGTTGTAATGTGTTTTGTAAATGTCCTGGGAAAGCTTTTTTTTATATATATAATTTGTTGTTTTCTCTTGCAAGTTTCCCTCATTCCTCTTAAATAAACTAGACAGCATATAAAATGTCAAATATTCACTCAGTTCCCTACAGCAGGTCCCCAAAACACATCTGTAAAGCTCCACTGTAGCATCTGTTGGGAATGATTGTCTCTGCTTTGCAAACCGTCTGGTAATGAAAGTGGATGTTTTTGCATAATCACTGACACAATCATTTCAATTTTCTTTTCATTAGCAAAAGGAAATCTGACTAATAAAATTCTGTCTGGAGTATCTCATATGACTTCTTTTTGCATAAAAGGTATAGAGGATAATGTTATCTCCAACGTTTATGTACACAGATTGTGGAATATTGTTTTCTTGCTCAAACATACTGTTTGCACTGGAAATACCAGCAATGAAATATCTGCCACAAAACACATTAGTAATCAGGCAATATTTTTTTTTTAATTTCCAGCATATTTGCCAAGAAACTGATTAGAAATGCCAATGTTTTTCATATTTTCTATGAAGTCTAAAATATTTAGTAACTATCGTTGCCATTTTTTTTATCTTTTCTCTGTTAATTTAATCAGGTTTAATCAATGGGCTGTTGAAGGGAAGATGTTTATTCAGATGCAGCAAACCTACCCAACATGATTGAAAAAAAACCCCAAAACTTAACTTCCCCAATATACTTTAAATGTTGGCATATATTGCTCTTACATCAATATCAGTATCACCATTATATAATATTATATCACATATAATGGTGATAAGGACAAGGGGCAATGGGCACAAACTGGAACACAGGAAATTCCATCTCACCATGAGGAAAAACTTCTATAGTTTGGGGGTGGTAGAGCACTGGAACAGGCTGCCCAGAGAGGTTGTGGAGTCTTCTTCTCTGGAGATATTCCAAACCTGCCTGGATGCGTTCCTGTCCAACCTGTTTTGGGTGACGTTGGACTAGATGGTCTCCAAAGGTCCCTTCCAACCCCTACCATTCTGGGATTCTGCGATAGGTCTCTAAATCATGTTAGATGAAACTGTTGAACAGAAGTTAGATTTAACCCTGCTCATCTATAAATAGTACAATATACACAAAACCACTTCCACCTTTTTCCCAAAGGCTGTAGATAGGCTTGTTACCCTGTTCAAGTTTGGGCTGAATTGGTACGTAGTTTACCCAGCTTGTACCAGATCAATCTGTGTGAATTTGTGCAGCCATTCCAGGACCACAAATAAAACTGGATGATTTCACAAAGCCTCCCTGAGAGGTTTGTCCCTGAGACTCAGAAGCAATGAAAGAATAATTTTAATTAATGCATGGTAGGAACAATTTGTTTTCATAGTTCTCTGTATATTTCCTCTTTTTACTTAATTTTCTTCAGTCTTTTTGGAAGGCTCACTAGCCTTTTTTGGCATCAACCATCAAGAAAATACCTATGCTAATTTGAGAAAACCCTACTTTTTTAATCAGTACTTCACTGTAGTTCACTGCTTGTCAAGGAGAGGAAAATGCTAGTGCTTTTTTGGTGCAGTGGGCTGGAAACGAAGTAATAACTTCTAGTTCAAGAGCACTGGTTCTCATAGAATTTCTTTACTTCATTATACAGAGCCTTTTCGTTGGTTGAAAGATTGGCTGGCATTAAATATTACCATGTGAAAACTCTGAACCCAAGTCTCTGGTGTCTTTCGGCCACTGAGACTCCTTTGCTGGGCTGCTAATGAGCTGGTAATGCTTAAGAAATACCCAGGATTAAATTTCATTCTAACATAAACATTTATAAGCATGAATTGGTTATGGTGTTGCCTCAAGGACTGAAAAAGTGAAAAATATCTGCCCACTTTCAGCATTCATCCTGCTTATTCCTGTGCACACTGTGCTGGTGGAAGAATATGATGACACACTGTGGCTAGTTTACTTTTTGTGAACATCTGGCATCAGGAAATAAAAGAACATAAAACACTCCATTGCTTGCCTACATGCATCAATCTGCAACCCGAGCTATGCTGAAAATAACGGATGTTGGATTAATTTCTGCAGGGGTATCACACTCATATGGAAGACTCAGCAGTTTTCATATGGATTTTTCTAAATATTACAGGTGACATGGGTGTTTCAAAAAAGATGTTTACTGTGGCAGGGTGGGCTGAAGTTACTTGGCACTTGGTGTCTTTCCTAGCAGATATTTTTTTTTTCTTTTTGGTGGTGTTCCTACCGGCTATGTATTTGGTATGGCAAAACAAAAGATTTTAATGTTTTTATAAGATATTCATAAATCAGATGGCATAAAATGACTAAAAGGAGATATGACATCTAATGTTTCTTTCAGTCACTGAAGATCTCGTTAGAAGACGTGCAGAACATAACGACTGTGAAATTTTTTCACTGGAAGAAATCTCTTTACATCAGCAGGAAATAGAAAAACTAGAGTATCTTGACAAATGGTGTCGAGATTTAAAAATTCTCTATCTTCAGAATAATCTAATTCCAAAAATTGGTAAGTGCTTTCTGGATATGTTTCTTTTTAAATGGATTTACATGCATAATTTTGAAATTAGAAAAAAATGACTGTTGGGATATTTTTTAAGGGAATGCAGAGTAACTACATAAAAGTCCTTTGTGGATCTGCTCATATAAGATTTCCTTTCCCTGTCTCTTTAATAAATTTCTAAGCAGCTTAGAAATTTGCAAGAGAAATTTTTAATGAAAAAGATGGTACTGAAATAGAAGTCACTAGAACATGTGTGGAACACCTTTTATTGATTAAAATCTCATAAGTCAAGATCTAACTTTAATACCCTGTCTTTGTGGCAAACGGAGAGACAAACAGTTTAGCGTATGCCATGAACTGTGGTATCGTAGGACTAGCTCTCCTCATGCTCATTTTTAAATTCAGTTTTCATACTAATGGTCTTTTTATGTTAACATGAAAATAATTTTCATTCGGATAAAATACTTGCTTTTGTGCATAAAGGCAACTTTTTCCAGTGAAGCCTCAATGGTCTTCCTGCACCACGGGAGAAGGTACAATTTCCTACAGTGTGTGTTTTGTGCTATGAGTTCACATGGTTCCTAGGCTCTCTATGGAAAGATACTACATCAGGCCTTGGGCTGGAAAAGCTTGGACTCCACAGATGTAGATGAAGAATGGAAAGTCAAAAGTGCTTAGAAATTATATTAGCATATTTCTTTGAAGTTCCTTAAGAGGAAGAAAAGAAAATCTAGTTTTCGGGTGAAATTCTGTGCTAAGGACTTAAAATCCTCTGGAGGGGTTCATCAGGAAACCCCTAGGGAGTATCTGTACTAGTAACATCTGCGTTTCTTACAGTGGAGGAATCTTGTCCCAGAGAGAATAAGGTTTTTGTTTTATGCTGCTCTGCTCCGCTCCATCAAAAATGGGACTAAAATAAGTTGGTTTTCTCTCTATTACTGTGTCCATAGTAAGGTACTAGACTGCATCTCGTTCTTTTGTCAACACCTACATCTCCTGTAGGTTAGTACAGTGTATCATTCATATTACTGCTTTTGGGACACAAGATTTTTTCAACGGTCTCATTTCTGAGACATTCAATTTTTATCTTAACTTACTCTAAGTGTAAGAGTTGGAAAACCATGCAACTTTCTACTTCATATATTCTTGTGTAATGTAACAGCTTTCCAAGATACTACCTTAGGAACAAAAACAAAAAAGTAACAAAAAAAGTGACCAAAAGGGTTGCCAATAGGGTTGTGTGAAAAAGTACTGAATTTGAGAAGTCTTCCCAGTGGATACCAACATGTTCATGCAGAGCACACAACATTTCCAAGCACATTTCAACATATCATAGCTGAATGCTTTACACTGATTCTCCTGTGATCGGTCTTTTCTCCTTTTAAAGAAAACCCTTACACAGCCCTCAAGATCCAACTTGCCTGCCAACCAGACAGCAAGTTGTAAGGCACCCACTGTATGGATTCTATTCTTAAATGGAAAAATAACCACAAGATGCCTTTGGCTTCAACACTTATCTCTCCAACATCTTCATGTGTATGGGCACTGCCATTACCAAAATACTGTAAGAAAAAAGAATAGCCAACCTAAGTTGCACAGGTCCTTACTGAGAAATTAATTTCATCATGTTTATGAATTATGAAGAAAATATCTCTCAAGGTCTTAGTAAACTAAGTGGCAGGATTAATGTCACCAAACTTTTAGATATCTATGTTGAAGACAGTTACTGTGGCTTCTCTTTATAACCAGTGATGAAGAAAAGGTGTATTTTTGACTATGATTTGGTTCACTGGTTCTAGACAGCCAATTTAAGGTAAGACAAATTGCACCATGAAGAGCCCGTTTCTCCTTATTGATTGTAGAGGAGCCTAGACAACTAATTAAGCTGTAGACCTGAGCTGTGTTGGTTAGGAGAAGCTCCCTCTTCTTGGATTTCTTTCTTTGTCTGAGCAGGACAGTTTGTACAACAGTTAATCAGTGTAGCTTGTGAATTAGAGTCTTCATAATTTCATTGGATAGGTTTTCCAGTCAGATCTTTGTAACATCTCCCCACAACAGTAGGGAGAAACTGGTGAACTGTGACACAACTAATACTACCTATCTTGTCTTAGATGTATGTCTCTGACCTGTCATGTATCTTGAGGGGTATTTGCATTTTTTTGACATTTTTGAGACTGATGAAGGTCCTATTCCCTCTTTATTCCCTTTCTGTATTCACAGAAGGAAATGCTGGCCATTCTGACACAGCCCCACGCATTGGGAACCTGCTAATAATATAGTATAATATATAGCACTGCTTAGATTCCAGATTGTGGTGATGCTGGGTGTCTTTGTTTTGTTCATACTAAAGCCATATAAATCCTTATTTGCAAATTTTTTAAGATGGGAGCAAAGGAGATTTCTTGTATTAACCCTTTAGATAAAAGGTCTTTAAAAATTAAATGTGTACTAAAGAAGCCAATCTTTTATATAAAAGTGAGTGTAAAACCCTAATTTTGTAAAGCTTGACTAAGTATGGCTGATCATTTCTGAGTTTCATGTCAAATGTCACCATGTTTTTTGGCCAGCCCTCTTGCATTCTATACGTGGTTTGGGAAATTGTGATAAAAAAAATGTGTTTATAACCTTCCTTATTTCTTTTTATTTTTTAAGTTAATTTGTGTTTTCAGAGATCTTTTTGGTTTTGTCTTTTCATTAATATTAAAATATTAATGCCCAATAATCTGATACATATTCTGATTTTTCCTTCCTGTTTTTCTGATTTATTGTTTCTTTGGAGTCAAGTGAGAAATTAAAATGTTAATGGCTTTTCCAATGAAGAAAACTGAAATAACAGATCTCTGTTTTGTTGCAGAAAATGTGGGAAAACTGAAGAAGCTGGAATATTTAAATGTAGCTTTGAACAATATTGAAAGAATTGAAAATCTGGAAGGTCAGATTTTAAACAAACCATTTTGCCTTTTCATATAGAAACACTTCAGTTGTGACAGTGTAAAAAAAAAAAAGGGTGGAAGCCATTAAGTATGTCCACAAGTAAAGATACTTTGTTGATTCTCAGAAAGAGCCTTTTTGTGTGCAGAGTTTCAACAAATGCTTCTTTGTAGCAAATGCTGCTACTGCTGCAGTTTTGTCATTGAACATCCTGAAATGTATTTTAACTCGCTTTTTGCGTACTCTCTCACCAGAATTGCCGGCTACGATAGCTCTTTTCTTCAATACTTTGCAAACCAAGAATCTGTATTTTTGATGAAATTAGTGTTTTTCCCTCTCTAAAGATAAGATCATTTGTTATGCAGGTTAGATGGAACAATACAAGGGTTTTTTTTTAATGCTATGCAGGCTGTAAAAAGTCCCTCTTGTGTAATGTTTCAGCAGTCATCTTCACTTCAGCAACCAAGTGTCACACAGAAGCAGGTTCTACAGAGGGTGCATTGGCAATCTGGGGTATTTTTAAATGGTTTTATAGATTATACTTCTCTGTCATTCCATGAAGTCCTCTCCATTTTTTCTGTGTTTAATCCTTTATCCCGTCACTGTAATTCATAGAATCGTAGTAGAGAATAATTTCCCAGTTTGGGTTGGAAGGGAAGTTTAAAGATCACCTAGTCCAACCCCCCTGCAATGAGCAGGGACATGTTCAACTGGATCAGTTGAGAAATTTACATCTGTTTTTATGCCAGTAAGTTTTAAGTTCCTCTATCAGGCAGCATTATTTATCATTCTGATTTGTCATTTACTCGGGAGTCAGAACCTTTGGGAGTGAGCCTTGCAAAAATTTGGGTTATTTAAATCCATAATAAATCATTTTGAGCTGTTTATTTTCTTGCAGTTCCCTTATGCATAAAATACTTGCCAAATAGACCTGCAAAGGAAAAGAAGTGATTACAGTGATGGGCACCAAAGTTGAAGTTGCTCTTAGCTAAACATTTTTACTCTTAGAGTCAAGGTTATGACTCATGGAGAGATTATGATAAAAGGAGAGGCTGATAAATTTTGCACCCAGATTTTCCAGAGCATCTTGTTAGCTAATTTAGAGCTTCTATTTATAATGAATTATTTTGGTTAACAAACAACATTTTCTGGCTGGTGTTTGCAATTTAACCAGCGATAAAGTATTTGCCTCAATAGCTGAGTCCATAGAGTGGAAACCTCAGCTTGACTTGGAGTCAATTTTTAGATAAGCTTATCTTTACTCTTCAGTAATGTTATCTAGGGCTAACAATTACAGAAATAAAACCCATAATTGATCCTGCTCTCCTGAAGCAATTAGACACTCTTTTAGCCATACCTTACCCTAAACTCAATTGAGGAGGGGTACCAAGACAATCAGACTGTTAAAACTAAAACCTAGTTTATCTGGAAATGAAAAATTTAATAGCTCATCTAGTATACAAGAACAGATCACAAAGTTTTGATAGTGATAAAATCTATAATAAGTTTTGATATTCCGTATTTTATTAAAATATTTTTCTTTCTATAAGTATCGTGACCTCATAAACTTAGTCTGTGAGTTACTATTTCACTTGTGGCTAGGAGAGGATGTATTCTAATAGGGTGAAATTAGTATACAGAGAACAAATGCAGATAGTTTTATATCCAATTATGTGTGTGTACTTTTATATTATGAACAAATTGAATTATGTTTTTTTTTACCAGGTTGTGAAGAACTGAAGAAACTTGACCTAACGGCAAATTTCATTGGCGAGCTCACCAGTATTGAAACCCTAAAATATAATATACATCTGAATGAACTGTTTCTAGTGGGTAACCCATGTACTGAATTTGAAGGTTATAGACAGTATGTGGTAGCAACTCTTCATCAATTAAAAGTAAGATTTTAAAAATTAAATTTATATCCAAATCAATAACCAGGATTGTTGACTGAATATACTAATCCCAAAGAAAATAAATGCCCATGGTAGATAAATGGGGTGTATTTTTCTTACTCTCTGAAGGAAATTAAATTATATTCTCAAAAATAAGTGGCTAGAGTAAATAATGTGATAATAAATTACTCCTGTTTTGACTGAACCACATGCATTTGTTAATTTTTCCATCATTTTCATTGGAGATCCTTAAAGAGAATTCTGAAAAAATAAATTCACAACTGTACCATTTTGGGTTTTTTCCTCTTTTGTTTTTATATACACAATGTATTTTTAAACTATTTTCATGATTGCAGAATGTTACCAGGTTGGTGGTACCGTACCACAATATGTACCAAACCAACAGTGTGAGTAAGTAGAAAGACAGAAATCGATGTAAAAATGTACTGTATGGCATCAACTGTAAATAGATACTTTGAGATTGAGGTTTTGTGCAATGATGTACTGATGTAAAGATTTCCTGCCATCACAACAGGCAGTCCCAGTCTGATCTATGCTCCCATAATTTCCCCTGGAGAAGCACAGATGCTTGCTGATCTTGTTAGGGGTATATTCAGCTACTTAGTTGGCAATAAACTATCACATCAAAATTAATAATTTCATAATAGTTTCATGAGCTGAATCAAGGTCAGACAAATATCAGAAATGGCTGAAGGGACTCTTTCTACTGCATAGTCTAATAAGACCAACTCAAATGCCTGGAAAATGCAAAAAGCAGCTCTCAGACACACAAAAGCATTTTCAGATCTGAATAGCAACTTATTGTTAATTATTTTTTTTTAATACGGTATAATTTACATAATGCTATTGACATTTGAAAGGCATATTTTTAACTTTGTACAGAAAATAATTTATCACAATTAACCTACAGCTTAATGGGTTTATTGATTTGAATATGTTGAAAAGTTCTCACATACCTATATTGATTTTTTTTCCCTTTGGGAAGTGCTTGGACAGTAAAGAAATAGGACGTTCAGAGAGGATTCAAGCACTTCAAAACTATCCAGAAGTGAAACAGAAAATAAGAGAGCAGGAACAAGCTTACCTTCTTAAAAGGGACAGAGAAAAAGAAGAGGCTCAAAGAAGAATGCAAGAAAGAAAGGACAAGAAAGAAAATCAAATGAAATCTAAGCTCGATTTTAACAGGTATCAGCAATAACAGTTCGTGAGTAAACATAATTCTTCTCTTTCTTCTTTATGAATTTTATTTTTCCTCATTAAACAGTTTATATAACTAAACTTAAATATTTTTGTCTTTATTGTTGATTCTAGCAGAATTATTTTTCATCATGCATGTTATCTCTAATGAAAAATATAATTAATTACAAACATAATGAATTACTGACCTGCAGACAGTACAATAGAATTTTTGTCCCAAAACTCCAATCTAAATTGTCTGGGTGCCAAAAGAATGTAATTGATAGCTTCTTTCAGGAGAACAGCTGGAAAATGTTATTTAAGGTGATGCAGGGCTTCCAGAGAAAGCAGCTGTTCACCTATAATTTGTTTTGCTTTATAGTTATTAGATATGAAGACTGGAATGGAATATTGTAGATCTTTTGAGATGCAAAAGGTTATGGAATGTTGATTTCTGTACTTCCTCCACCTGATATCACTGAGATTACCTGGATAGCAGAAGGATTTTTGTCTGGGATCATCTTCCACTGCAGTTGCCACCCATTTTACTTTTAATACAATACAGACTAAGTTCCATGGAGCTTGCTATAGAACTTGATCCTCACAGATCATATCTATAATATAAATTTAGTTTTCTCTCTACATTGATAGAGAATTTCTAAAGATTACAGAGGCTTAGAGCTAGGGTGGGGAAAGTGATTCAGGCTCCAAAATCACCCTGAGGAAATGTCTAAGTAAAATGTTACTACCTTATAAAATTTCCAATCTGCTGCTGATTGATATTGGGAATACTTAAACATCACATGCCCTGAAGGTTTTTTTTTCACCAGGGGTATCTGAAAATGTTGTTCCTGAAATTCAATCTGTTGAACTATCTATCGGGGTTTTCAGAATCTTAGGCATAACCATAGTATCATTTCTTAGTTAAGTCTGTGAAAAACATTATGTCAAAATATGTTTTGTTGGTTAATGAAAGAAGCACAACAGAGAATATTGTCCAAATCTATAAGATACTGTTCTTGGTAGGAATTATACAGTTATTATTATTGGGTTAAAAAGATATTATTGTAAGAATTCATTAGCAACTACTGTTACTCTTTCTTCATTTAATTGGGATAATATTCCATGTGATCTTGTGTAGCCCAGGCTCTCTACACAACAAAGCAAGCCATCAGGCAGAAGGAGGCAGAGAACAAGAAACGTGGAGAACAGCTGAAGATGATGAAGAAGACAGAAGATTTTGGGAGGAGCCTACACCGTATACTCCAGAGTCTAGATTAGAAACTCACAGATATATTGAAGAAAAACGGAGAGCTAAAGACAACATAAGGTATGTTTTCATTTTTTGATGTATTCTATGACTTGAGGAAGGGAAAATTTTCAAAGGTACAGAGTAGAGGGAGGTGACTGCCTCACATTAAATATTACTGAGAACTGGCAGCTTAAATCCCCGTTGCCTGTGCAAATATGCTTATAAAATCTAAGTAAAATAGTCAGATTGTTCACTTTGTTTTGTTTCAGTTTCTAAAATATATTTATGATACCTTTTATTTTGTTTTTCTCAAACAGAGTATTAAAATATAATTTCTATTTTTACCTCAGTTTTATGGACCTCAGAAGTTTCCATCAGTTAATTAATGTTTGGGGTAGCTCAATGTTTAATATTCTTGCTAAAAGCATTTATCCAGAGAGCTGGTTGCATTACAGAAATGCCCTATAGGCCATGCTAGAAAATTTTTGCACAAGTGGCATTTGAGCCACCTTTTCTATGCTACTTAAAAAAATTTTCACATACTTTATCAAATATATTCATCCCGAGTAATAACACTCTTTGTGTTATCTTTGCTCTTTGGCATGGTGGATCTTAAGATGTCTGGCCTCTGAAAAGCCTTTAAAACTTTCTAAAGTTTTTTTGCTGAGCATGGAAAATAGGTGCAGATGCTAGCAAAAAAAGTTATTTTGTTGTTGCCAGCTTATCAGTTCCACAAACATTGTAATGTCTTTGTTTTTTTCTTTTCCTTTTTTTCTTTTTTTTTCTTCTTTTGCTTATATAACAGCATTTGTGCCAGAGATTTTTCTAGCTCTTCTTCTTAAGGACATGCTTTTTAAAAAGATTTTTCAAGCCTCAGTATTGAAAAAATCAGTTCTAGGGAACTCTCCAAGAAGTCTGGAAGTCTGCATTACTTGATTCTATTATTAATTCAAGGTCTAGCACTTTCCCAGAAGAACTGCTGTGAAACCCAGATTCTAGCTAGTTAGAATTCTGGTTTTTTGGGGATGTCTTGCTCTAGTCAAGATCAAATGTGTTCCAAATGCTTCCCTCTAAACATTCAAAGAGAGTCCAAATAACATTATAATAAAGACAGAATAATTCCTTTCTGGATTGGTCTAAATTTCAAAACAACTTAAAGGAATCCTTTCACAGTTCATTTTGCTTTGGTAGTGAGATTTTTGGTAGGTAACGTGAGAAAGGTGAGAACAGAAAAGTGCCCCTGACAACTTCAAATCATCCTTGGTGGATGGTGAGATTGAACTTTAATGTGAGTTAATCAGTACAAAGGATATTTATTTCAGTAGAAAATTGACGTTAACTCAATGAGACCAATGCTAAGTTTGAACCTATTTATGACCTGTTAGTACACGTTAAATTTGCCAGCTGGGTTGTAGTTGGACAATTGATAATAAACTGAGGACATGTGACTGATAGACATGCTATTTAGAGATATGTCAAGCTTTTGTTCAGTAAAAGTAATTAAGTTAGCATGAATAAAATTTATTTTTAGAATTGTTTGCACATGTATCAAATCAACTAACAGTAACAATACCACATGATTATTATGAGCATTCATAACTAGAAAACCCCTCATTTCATATGTTTAAGAAAGCCACTGATTTCTTAAGATAGACCAGATAAATTTGATATGTTACTGTTGGATAATGGACATTGTGACATGTGGAAGTTATTACCAATGTAAAACATGATATTACAAAGCATTTGCTCATCTTTACTTGATGCTTTTGATGTGCAATTAGACATTTGATATAACCTGTTTTGTTTCAAAATAAGTTGTATCCTTAACATCAGATACCAGATAATTTTTACCTCTTACCACCCTCTTCCTTCTTTTTTGCTATGACACATAAAATACCAGATTGTGAAATTATAAACCATTTTTTCTTTCTGTTTTTTTAAGGGAATCACAAAAGAAAGAGAAGCCTCTTCGGCCATTGGTCACTGCAGAAGGAAAAGTTCTGAATGTGAATGTGCCTAAGTATGTAACGTTACGAGGTTAAACAGACTAATCTCTCTACAGAGGATTTGGGCAACTATTTCAAAATATGTGACAATACAAAAATTAAAGGGCTGACAAATTCCCATTGCAGTATTATGTTCCTGGTGGGGAAACTGACCTCTAAAATTATGTTCTGATGCTGGAAAAAGAATTAGTTTTCAGTGAGTGAAGTGCTGAGGGTTGTTTAATTTAACATCTTGGTCTCTGATGATAGAAAAACTTGTTTTTCTGTAAAATATATAAGACATTTTACTCTTTTCCCTTCTATGGTAAGGGTCTCTTTCTTGGAGCATCTTGCTAATAGTTGAAAAAGTTTAACCAATTCGACCATTGAAGATAAATGTGTGTGAGTAACCACTTTAAATTATTATTTCTGGGCAAAATAATTCTATCCTCTGATGACAGATGTAAAATTAGAATTAGGAAGGATATGTAATTAACTCCCATGACATGAGGTCCTTTGACACTGAGTGAGGTCTCTAGCAACAGAAGCTGGTGATACAGGGAAGTCTCTTATATTTTATCCGTTGACAAAGGCACCTGGTATTCAAGTGTTTTGGAATGAGTTTCCAGGGCTATAAGCCATGTGGTACTGTTGGTTTCACTTGAACCAAACCTTTCTTTTCTAAGGGAAAACAGGAGATAGAGAGTCCAAACACTGTTTCCTTATAAACAGTTCCTCAAAGAGCCTCCTATAGGAGCTTAATCAAGTGGCCTACTAAGGGACACATACCTGTCTGCTGTCCTCTGAACAAGTTTTTCTATCATAAGACTGCTTTAGCTGCAAAATCAAAGCTAAGAATATGTTTAGAATGAAGAATGCTTTCTACATCTTGTAATTTATAAATCCTTTCAAATTCAAGGAATTTGAAAACTTACATTACAGGATCAGTGCATAATTTTCAGTGGTATATGGAAAATTAAAGGTAGTGACAGAAGAGCTCATGTTTTTTTCCATCCGTACCAGAAGTTACTTACCAATGTATTGATGTAATTTTTTTTTTGATAAAAATTCATTAACTGAAGCTTTTTTAAAATAGTTTTCTAGTTCAAAGGAGAGAAGTCTAAAATTTGATTTTGCCTCTAAAAAGCAGAGGCATTTGGAATAAAGCTCTGATTATCTTTTAAAAAGTAATCCAGTCCCCTAGATTTCTCTGTTAGTAGCAGTCCTGTTTGTGTCACCCAAGATTTCTGGATTGGAATTTAGTCTGTGGATGTGCCCATGTAAAGCCAGATCAACGAGCAGTTTTTATCACGGCTTCAGCAGGAATATCACAGCCCTTCAGCACAATCTGGCAGGGGATTGGAGAGACATAAATAAAGAGACACAAGTAGACAGATGGTGTTCTCCAAAGTTTTTGCTTCAAAGTGAAAGTCTAATGTCCACAGTAATGTCCAAGCTTCTCTGATGTTCTTTTGGAAGGTTAGCAAGGCTGCATTCTGCTGAGAACAATTCTGATTAAGCTTCCTCCTAGAAAAATTTGTAATTTTTTTCTCTTTCTCACCCTTCGTGTTTTATTGAATTCTCAAAATGTGTGATGCAGTAAGAGAAAAAACATAGACAGGAAACAAAGCCGTTTTGTACTTTTTGCAGCTTTCCATTAAAAATACCCATAAGCTAAAAGCTCCATAAGCTTTCTTGCAAGTTGGCTGTATCAGAATACAGGAGATCAAAGAGTTAAAATGTGTATCTGGCAAATATTGTTATTGTTGAAAAAATGTATCATCTAAATTGTTAACATCTGAGCTTCTGTAACCTGAACCCAAAGTATCTAAACATTTTAATGTCACTGAAACATTCCAGATAAATTGCATTAAGAAAACCCCTCTCATTTTATACCAATAACTACATTATAAAAATCTTCTAATTTATAGGTGGGTTTTTTTTTGGTTTTTTTTTTTTTTTTCTGTAGTTTAATACATGAGAAATATTTGAGTATATCAGCAGAACTGCAGAACTTGTAAATTTAGACTAGATCTCCTTGCAGTTTTAGTAATAGATGTTGTTTTCAATTTATAACTGGTAAGACTCCTTCACAATTTTAAGAATTCAGCCATCAGGTCACAAACATGCAGCTAATACAATCCACAGTCTCATTTTCAACAAATATTATAAAGCTTTTAGAATCAAGGATATTGTGCAAATCATGCTTTACTTTGGAAATGCACAGGCAGATATTTATAATCTATGCAAATTAATTGCTATGAAAAAAGATGCATTTTTTTTAAACTTATGATAAGATTAGAACTACCAAGTTCCAGGCTTTTCATGAACTCTTTTTTCGGTGCAGATGTTAATCGAGCAGACAGATTTCACCAGCAGATGTCTCTGTTTCTGCACTGACAGACTGATCTTAATTTTAACTGACCTTCAGCAGTATTTTTTGTGAGTTTCTTGTGGGTTGGGTGAGGAGAACAGAAAATAAATGTTAGAATGACTTTGGTTCAAATGCCAGTATTTTTTTCTGTTCATGAGGAAAATTGCAACTCTTTCTATAATTATCGTGTGACATATTGCCTACATATGTCTACATATTGTTGTATTTGTATTCAGCTGAAATTGCTAGCAGTTGAATTTGAATTACTCTAATTGTAATTATCCTGGAGGTGTTTCTTGTCATTATTACTAGGCTTCATTTCTCATTGAAAGATGATGAAGATAACAACCAGATCGTCTTGGATCTTGCTGTTTACAGGTCAGTATTTTTTTTCCCTCTTAATTTTGACATTCTTAAGTTTCAGAACACTACTCTTTGTAATGGGGACTTTTCAAGAGGCAAACAAATAACATAGGGGGTAACTGAATCAATCTTGAAGTCTGTGCCAAAGAAATGAAGCTGAATAAACCAAACGCTTTTGAGACTCTTCTGCTACTCCTGAATGAGGACTCTTGTTACTAATAGTCCTTTTTGGAATTGATATTTTCTGCAGCTCACAGTCAGGTCTCATCCACACCTGTGCTTTTGTACCTATGTAAAATATTTTCCATTCTTCATTTGGATATTAGGGTTTTAAGGGGGGGGGGGGGGGGGGTTGCCTATTCTCTGGCCCTAGAAGTGCTCCAGTACAGTCCATGTCCTTCTAGTTAAATTCTTCTCCTCCCCAGGTCAGAGCAGGTTAGCCTTGTCCTACTTTCCTTGCTTGCTGGAAAGACTCCATGGCCCATGTTTTTTCCTGAACTGTGGCAGGACATTGCCTGGAAGAACTTTGGGTGAACCAGGCCAAAATATGACAAGGAAACCTGGTAACTATTTGATGGTATATATACTATAAGCAGTACAGTGGCCTTGCCCACACTTCAGGAAAGGACTGGAAACCCACAAGCTTATTTAACCACTATTCATGCCAGGTATTCTTCACTTAAAACTCATTAATTTCCCTCAAAAAAGGCCTGCTCCATGTTTCTGAATTTGAAGAATTAGGCTCCAAAAATGTGTTCAGGTGCAGTATAATGTTGGATATGTTGTAATATTCTGTGCTCACTTGTAAGAAATGTAAATTTAAAAGTTTGAAAAAATCACCCAAGAAGTAGCTTTATAAAAGAAAGGAAATACGGAATACTTACCTGTGCATTCACTAGTGGGTCACAAGAAGGGTCACAAGAACACAGGTGTATGTGTCACATGATGAAGAGCAGATGTTAAAGTGGAGCTTTTACAAGTCACAAATTTTGTTTGACAGTACTGAAATTTAAATGTACTGTTTCCTGGGAATGTAAAGTGTCTCTGTTCATTGTTTTCCAGCAAATTCTGTCAAAAAAAACCCACAAAGAAACCAAACCACCTCATTATAAATTTACTAGTTAAGCCTTCTGAAAGAAAAGTAGCAAAATAATTTTACAATTTTAAATAACAAATAAACTAATTATCATATTACTGTAAAGCACTAAACTAATAGAAGAAAGACCTCTTCATTTTCTACAAAGATTTTTAACTTTTGCACTTACACAGTAGCTGATATGGTGGACTTGACAGAAGTAAGACATTATTTTAATTGGCATTCTATGAATGCACAGGAAGATCATGCTTTTTTTCCAAGGACATTAAATCCTAATAATATTTCCTAGAACTTAGTCACTGATGTTAAAGTTTGTAGGTTATAAGCTGTGAAATCATTGTTTCAGAGCAATATAGTCTGCACTGCTTATTTAGTGGACTGTACTGTGGATTGATTAATTTATTTATATCTCATTCTGAAGACATTTGGACACTTCTCTGCTTGATGTCGATGTCCAGCCAACTTACATACGAGTACTGGTGAAGGGAAAGGTTAGTCTTTTCTTACTACATTCATTTGAAATCAAGAGTTAATCCTTACCATAGTTATTCAATGCACTCTGCATCTGACTTTTATGCCTTACCAGCCATGTACACTTATGCAGAAAAAATGCTTGTTTATTCTTACATTATTTTGGACCACACATGAATTGGGGAAGTCCTAACCAGAAGATGGGCATAGCCTGAAATGAAATTTCACTCTTTCCCTCCTTCTCTCTTATTCCCCACACACAGTGTACCATAATTCACTTAAGAGAGCTTGCTAGTTGCTCTAGGCTAGAATTTAGCAATTTCACAGTCTGGAATTTATAACTGACAGAAACAAATGCATGTATATTTTGAAAGGGCATTTAAAATGTCATTTCAGTTTTCTTTCTTCTCAGTGGTTTTAATTTTATCATCAATTTTTTTAAAAAAATTCAAAGAGCTTAAACAGTAAACCAAAATCCCTATTTTTGACTGTACCAACTGCATAAACAAAACTTCAGAATTACTTTATGTCTGAAATAGGCTGGATAATCTTTCTCATTTAATTGCTAATATAAGTCAAGCATCGCTTCATAACCTTCTTTAGAAATGTCACTTCAGGAATGACAGCAATTCAGGAATATACATATGACTTGACTTGTAAGTAAAAGCTGTTTAGTGTGCTAATCATTTATTAGGATTAGTACTACTACATATAAAGTGAGAGGATTTAGACCTATGCTGTATTTAAGATCAAAGGATGTGACAGTGATGTTTCTGTGTCTGTTCTGTCCAGGTGAAAAATAAAATTAAAGAAATAAGTTTATTTTAGAATTATATACTCCAATTGCATAATTTCTCATAGCCATTTCAGCTTGTGCTCCCTGAGGAAGTGAAGCCAGACAGCAGCTCTGCTAAAAGATCGCAAACAACCGGTCATTTAGTTGTCAGCATGCCAAAGGTATGTAAAATAATCTGAGGAGGCATCATACAAAGATACTTAAAATGTGTGAGTGCTTTGGGAATGTTTCTGATTTACAGGTAACATCTGGTGAGCTACAGCTATTCAGTCTAGCCATTCCCATCAGGACATATCTTCCAAAGAAGGAACATTCCAGAAAGGCAATTTAATCATAGTGCTAAACCTTAAGAATTAAGATCTCTTTAAAGAATCATTATGAAAATCTAATTATAGACATCCTTGTCTTTCCTTTATTTTCAACAAAACCAGTTTTTTTATATATGAAAAGAGACTCTTCAAAACATGCCGTATTGTGTAAATGAGTAAAAAGATGGATTTTTCAAATAACTGCAAATAAGCAAGTTACCTACTATCTTTTTCCACCCATGAAGTAACAAAACCAGATCAATTTTTCAAAATTTTTGTGGCACACACACATATGAAGATTACCTTTTGGTTCAAGGACAGGAATGAAATAGTACTCTCGTGTCTCAGGTGATCAGAAAAAGAATTGCTCAATTAATTTTCCCTTCATGCTCCCCCCAGCTGGAAAGGATCCATGGCCCAGCTGTAACAAGTTTATGTAATCACAGAGCAAGAAGGTTGTGGCAACGTGGTGTTTTAACTGAAAAATGCTGCACAGCAGTCCCTGGTACTTAAAGAAACCTCAGTAGAAGTCATATTCCACTAGTATTTCTAACTCTGTACTCTCCCATCTCACCCGTGCTCCAGTGTTTGCCTGTACAGTGTCGTGCTGATCAGGATTTGAGTGAATTCTGCTGGCAAGTAAAACCAAATTGGCTTAAAGTGTGTTTTGTATTCTCCCTCTTCCCTGCCCAGCCCAGTTCTTGTGGTGCAAATGAGAGCAAACTGATAGCTGTGTCCACTTTATTCCCTCTCCACTCTGTCGTCCTATGGTTTCAGTAAATGTAGCTTGTACCCTGGATACCTAAGCTGATGACATAATGAGTAAATAAGGTAGAATCAAATGTGGAATCAGATAATCTCCTACTGATTCCCACACGTCTGCCAAAAAATTAGAGAATAGAGAAGGAATGACCAGTAATGAGGAACAGCTGAAGACATGGAGGTCACCTTGCCTTACTGAAGTGGGCAGTGAGAGAGATAACAGGTGGCCAGCCAGCAGCCGTTGGAAGTTTAGAGGCCATTAGAGTTTAAATAGAGGGAATATGCAGTAGTGTGAGCCAGATTAAAAGACATGGGGTAGAGGTACCTTTAGGCTTTGGGGCTTAACTGGTAGGATGCTGGCAGAAACAGGTAGGTATTTAAAGTGGGACTTGATGTCATTTGCTGTAAGACTGAGTTCTTGGATGTGCAGGAAGAACAGAGATGGATTGAAGGGCCTGGAGCAGACAGGGAGCTGGAAGTTTTTGGAAGGTGGAGTTCTGGAGGTGAGAATGGTGGGGTTCTGGGAGCTGTGGTAGAGGTTAATCAACTTTAGCATCATGCTCTTATACCATTATGCCTTTGGAGGGTTGGGCTGCTTTGAAGGCCTCTGGGACTACATCATATATTTTTGGCTTTCAGAAAGAAACAAATTCTTAGTGCTTTAGCCTTACCCTTCTGGCCTCTGGTAAGTTTTTCTGCTGTGTAGGAGCAGTGAGACACATATGAGTCTGCCAGGATATATCAATTGCAGCACTTTCTTCTGAAGGAGTAACCTTCAGCTGTTATTAGGGGTCATTTATTTCTCTTTGGGCTTTGATTTAATTCTAAGACTATGCAACTAGTAGCTGTAAGTAAAAAGCTATTTTTCAGCTTTTGGCTTTTTCCACTTGTGGTTCTATACCTTCTATCTTTTCTTCTATGCTCCAGTCCCATACCATCTGTCTTTCCCTACATGGACAGCCTCTCATTAAATCACAAACTGTCACTCCAGCATCAAGCACGCAGTTTCACCAGGAGCTTGAAGAATGCTGAAAATTGTACTCACTTGGTTAAAATCTGTATTTTGTTAATGTTCAAAATTCACTCATATAAGAATTTATGCTTTCCTAAGCCTAAATCTTTGAAACTGTGGCCTTGACATTTGCCATTTTACTATTTACTTGTCATTTGGATATTTTAAGTGCTATCAGTTTTTTATGCCATAACCTGCTTTTATTACTCATACGTCTTGCAAGTCTCTTTGTGGATAATCAATGCCTTAGAAAATGTAAATATTTCAAAGAGTCTCTGGAGATAATCAAATCTGCTGCTTGCTTAGAAAGTCAAACCTAAATCATCAAAATGAATACTATCTCTTCATATGTGGTTGAGAATTGCCTTTATTCCACTATTAACTTTACATTTCACTTACATTTCACCTACCTTGATATTTTAGCTACATTTACATATTTTACCTACCTGAGGGTCTGGAGCCTGTTTCATCTCAGAATATAATGATTCCCAGATATTTGTGAGACCTGAGGAGAGAATAACTGAGTTATGTTCTGAGTTCTGCCTTGGTTTGCTTAAAAACTATTTGTGTAGCTGGGACACAGGAGATATGCATGAATGGAATGCTGCATGGTCTAATATCTTTGCTGTCAATGTATGCAAAAACTTGCAGCTTTGCAGAAAAGGATGTGAGAGCCTTGGTGGACACCAAGTTGAACATGAGCTGGCAACATCCTCTTCTGCCGAAGAAGGATAATTGTATCCTAGGCTGCACTAGGACTGCTGCCAGCAGGCATCTCTTTTGTACTCCCCAGTACAAAAGAGATGTGGACATACTGGAGAGAATCCATCAAAGGACCACAAGGATGATTAAGGGACTGGAGCATCTTTCCTATGAGGAAATGCTGAGAGAGCTGGGACTGTTCAGGCTGAAGAAGGCTTGAAGGGATCTTATCAATACATATAAAAACCTGAAGGGAGGGTGCAGAGAGGACAGAGCAAGGCTCTTTTCAGTGGTGGCCAGTGACAGGACCAGAGGCAGTGGGCACAGACTGAAACACGAGGTTTCATCTGACCATCTGGAAACACTTTTTTACTGTGGGTGTGACCAAGCACCGGCACAGGTTGCCAAGGGAGGTTGTGGAGTCTCCAATCCCCGGAGATACTAAAAAGCTGTGGACATAGGCCCAGGTACTGGATCTAGGTGGCCTTGCTAGAGAAGGGGGAGTGGACCAGATGACATCCAGAGGTCCTGTTCAACCTCAACCATTCTGTGAGTCTGTGATCCTGTGAACTCCATGGATTTGCTGACAAAAGATGGATTTGTGCTGCGTTGCAGCATTTGCACGTAGCGGGTACAAACCTATTGTTCTTTGCTCTGTATGACAGTCACAGAATCTGGTCCCTTCCCTCAGCATTGAATTAGAGTGCACGCGCTATGTTTTGGGGATTCACGTCCTCCTCACATTCTCTCTATCCATACCAATTTTATTGGTATCATTGGGATGTAATCTAGGAAGAATGAATAAAGTTTAGCAACAACTGGAAGGCCAATAGATGTTTTTCCTCAAGAACATTATGGCTGAGGTTATGAACAATGTCTGAGAATACTCATTTGAGATCATCAATTTAATATGAATTCCTTTTAGAAAGATGATAGGAAGAATAGAGTTCATGCAACTTATTTCAGCCTATATCAGTGATAAGACAAGCCTAATGACTATATTGCACTGTATTTACCCATTTTGTTCCTGATCAACAATTATTATAAAAATAAATTTATTTGCACCTAGGTAAATGGCCTCACACATTCTTTAGGTAACAGAAATGTTTAGAATGCTTTAAACCTAAAAATAGTCTCCTATAATAAGCTTCTTGCAATACTAACTTGATATGATCTCTCTTTTTTCAGTAACAGAACAAAGCACTAACTGAATTCAGTAGGTGTTTTTCACTTGCTTTAGTGAGTTTCTGATCAGATTACTAAAGCTTTCACCATTCATCTTCCAGCCTGTTCATAGTTCCCCAGCCTTTAAAATGAAAAACAAAACCTCTTTCCTTGCCTCTCTGATGACCTTGCCATACCACAGATGTTGGAGATAGTAAATTCCACATGAAGTGAAAGAAAGCAAATAATTTTCACTTTTTCTGGAAAGATTTTTTTTTTCTTAAATATACTGTTTATTGCACAACAAATCACTGCAGAATGAGTGTCTTTATAAAGCAGTGTCTACCAAAATGTTTGGAAGGTCACCAAAACAAACTGAAGGACGCAACACTCAGTGAAGTGATGTAGAGATGCTTTTAAAGTTCAGTGTTTTCACTGTAGTGATCATCTGTACAGAGATTTTGCATGAGTAAGGAGCTGAGAGTGACTACCTTGTACGTGCTTAATTTTGTGAGAAAAATATTTGTGACATGAAGCTTTTTAAACTTTGAACTTCTATGCTCTGGCAGTGCCATCTTTGCAGATGATGCAGAAAAATTAAAAACTGAGAGTTTCTTTAATAGACTTTGACAAAAATTGGCATATTTAATCAGTGATTTTGTAAAATGTCATCAGTAGATTACAGCAGTAGCATTTTAATTAATGTCTGAGAAACAGCATCAAAAATCAGTGTTATTAGCAAGCAGTTTTTATTTAGGGTTCTGAGACATTGTGTCATGTTTTAAAACTTCACTTTCCTTATTTTAGTGATTCAGAGAGCAAAATTTGGACTCTTTGATTAATTCTTTATTATACAAGCAGTCACAAATGAATTCTGACAGCTTTTTATTGCCTAGGCCTTCAAAAGCATTTAGAAACTTAGAGATCAATGAGTTAGATTCCTGAATTAATTTAAAAATAGGAGGGGTATACATTATGCATGTCAGTGTAAAGGTTATTTGATAGAATTTCACTCTATAATTCTCACTTATCTAGGTATGGTAAATGCAGTAATATTTCATTACTGTCAAAGACATGTGGAGACATACAGCTGGGGAACCCTGGAAATCTATTAATGCTTCAGAATGAATGTGTTTCAGGGAAACGCTGTTACTCAGTGGAATTCCTGTTGTAGAAGAAAGTCACTGGAGGAAAAAATTGTGGACTGAAAAGACGACTCAGCTAAAAAATATTGTTTCCACATATTCATTCTGTTTTCTCAAATATATTCTAGATTCTATGTAACACATCCATTTCTAGAATTCTCTGATAATTATATTAAAAGAGCTCTCCTTTCTGTTTTCTGATTAATGCAAATATTAACAACAGTTTCATAAAATCACTTTTAGAAAGCTTCATTATATTAATTTATATATGTATATCACAGGCTTAAAATTTCACACAGTTATCTTCCTACTGACTGAGTCCAAAGTTCTATATTTAGTCACAGTTGAAGCTATGGCAGTTCTGTGTTCCACAACAGTTATCCTCACGTGAGCAATGTCACTAAGAGATGGACAGTCTTGATGATGGACTGACTTGGTGAAGCTCACATACCATTCTTGCATATGGAGTTGTTTCAAAACCAAGAAAAATTAGAGAGTATCACTTAAATATTTTCTTGAGCAGAGGTAGGAGGGCATCTATTGAGCAAAAGATCTCTTAGGTTAAACAATATTTGATAATTGATAATGAATGTTCTAGAAGGCAAATCCTATCCCTTCCCTAAGTTCCAGGATTGCTTCTTGTCAAGGAAGCCTTTATTGTTGATTGCAGAATCAGCAAATTTCCTCATCATCCTTGATGATGTGCTCTGAGGACCAAGTAAGGAATATTAGTCTCAAGGGGCTCAAAGAAATGAATTATTGTTACAGAACGAACACTAGAGGGCCTGCTGAGGAGAGAGGGAAGGCCCAATGAAACAACCTTTCCTTCACCAGAGTAGATACAGAATCAGAAGGAATCAGCTCCTTGACAATGAATTTCAGCAATGTATGACAAGCTCCAGGATCTGCTTTATTTCTTGCATATTTTAGAAATGAGAAAATAAGTTTACTGGTGATCTGGAAGAGATTACTTTCAAAACAGTTGTACTAGGAAATAGTCAATAAAATTAACCATGTGGTTCCTATTCTCCTTTCTTTCAAATGCTTAAGGGGTTCCTCTCCTATAGTGTTATTATGAAGGGCAAGAGCTACCCTTTTGCCAGTAACACGTCTGCCAAACAAATAGCGATGGACGTGTTTTCTTTGAGAAGAAGGATTCACTTGGACTTTGAATTAGAGAATTTTAGCAGAAGAGCTGAGGGAGTTTGTGTTCACTAATCCCTTTTATAAAAAGTGAGAAGTCCAGACTGCAGCAGATTCTTTATTAAAAAATGTCTGAACTACCACATGGATACCAGAACAGAAATGCAAGTGGGAGGCACATCATAAGCCAGTTAGTTATGGAGAAAATCAGTAATGTGCATTATTAACGTGGTACTAAACTAGACAGCATATATTTTAATACAAATATATATATTTAAATACTTAAACATATGTACATATACTTATATATATATTTGAATATAACTCCATTCAGATAATTTGGTTAAAATTGTGTTATGCATGTGTTTCATGCTGAGTGACAAGTGTTAAAATCTAATAGAGTAAATGTCACAAGAAAAAAATTACCCTCTTAATTTCTCTCTTTTTGAGAGATTATTAAAATGCTTGAGAGCATAAATATCAACTGTTATGAGACTTATTTTTGGTCTATTTTTATTCTAGGCTAAAGAAATAATCCTGCCGAAGCAAAAAGTATCAACTTCAGTTAAACATTCTGACTGCAGTACACCGCAAAAAACTGGAAGAAGGTAATTCCTTTTTTTCTTTTATATTATTTTTGGTTTTCATCTGTCTGTTATTCACATGCTGGAATGTATGCTTCTTACTATGTTATTGTTGAAAGTATGAAAATATTGATTTGTACAGAATAAAACTGTGTCCAAAAGCTTTAGACTAATGGCCTGTCTGGTGCTGTTGATAATGTGATCGGCTCCCATAGCAGAGCCATAAAAGCACTTATTTCTTCTGATAAGTCTTTTCCCATTGGCTCATTCAGATTATTAAACTGGTATATGCTAAAACTAAATCACCTACTGAGAATTGCCTCAGCAGAGCTCCTTGCTGTGTAACTCAAGTCTGAAAAACATTTAGAAAGCAATGATTTTAAATCCTTCTCATTAATGTATTTGCTCACTGGTATACAGGTTGAGCTACTGCAATAATAACTAGGTTCAAAAAGCAATTTTGCAATGTTTTATAACACAGATCCATCCTACTAAATGTCATGTAAACTCCAGCTCTTGAAATCTTGCAGGTAATGACTTGCCAGAAGCAAGCAAGTATCAGCAATGCACAATTTTTTCTTTTAACTCTTCGCAAGTCTTAATAACCCTTGCTGCAGGTAGACAGTAGGGTTTTAGACACTTGGTCTAAATACAAATACTATGATATATCTTTTAATCTTTCCTCTTCCTCTTGCTATAGACAATGATACTCATTCTAGAATATCATACAGTAACAATGAAGTTTGTTAAGCAATTCACCTGTTTATATTTGAAGTGTTGCATTTGTTTCCTTATTTGATTTCATTGTGGTGCATGCTCATAGAAAGAGTAAGCAGTTAGTAAAAAGTAGTATGGATCGTGAGCATTCTTCTGGGTCTCAATATTTAGAAGACTGGCAAAATGGCTCTGCAAGAGTCAGTTGTCATTAATTCTGCCTTTGGTTACTATGGAAACAAAAGGTGGATAACGAGCCCTCAGCGTGGGAAGGATGTGAACCTGTTGGAGTGGGTCCAGAGGAGGCCACAAAGATGATCAGAGGGCTGGAGTGCCTCTGCTATGAGGACAGGCTGAGACAGTTGGGGTTGTTCAGCCTGGAGAAGAGAAAGGTCTGGGGAGACCTTATTGCAGCCTTTCAGTACTTAAAGTACTTATAAGAAACATGGATACAGACCTTTTAGCAGGGACTGTTTTATTAGGACAGGGAGTAATGATTTTAAACTAAAAGAGGGAAGATTTAGACTAGATAGAAGGAAGGCATTTTTTATGCTGAGGGTGTTGAAACACTGCACCAGGTTGCCTAGAGAGGTAGTAGGTGCCCCATCCCTGGAAATATTCAAGGTCAGGTTGGACTCTGAGCAACCTGATCTAGTTGGAGATGTCCCACCTTATTGCAGGAGGGGTGGCTAGGTGACATTTAAAGGTCCCTTCCAACCCAAACTGTTCTATGACTTTACTTTGCAAAAGAAATGGTTCTTTCCCACAGAAGAGCAGCTAAAACTTTAGGTACATTGAAAGAAACCAGTTAAAAGAAATGTCTTAGCTTTTTCCAGGAGAAAAATATCATCATTAGAAAACTGACATTATCTCTCTTTCAAATGGATTCTGCCAAACAGCAAAAGAATTGGCAACTTGTGGATTTGAGATATATATTTCCTTCGAACCCTCTGTGTGCCTGTGCTTTTGGCTACACATTAAATATTTAAATAGAAATAATAATGGGAACGTGGAAGTAACGGAAGTAATAATGTGAAATGTTCCAGTTTCCCACTCGCTGATGAACTAAAGATGCTCCATGGCACAGAGAAACTTCAAGAATTTGTGTTTGATTTCAATGCGGTTTTAAGTAATTATGAATATGCTTACTGTAGATTTTGAAAGAAAAATAGAAATTTTACTGTCAAAATATTACAGGGATATATATCACAAAATTAGAAGTAGGAAAAAAAGACTTCTGAATTAGAAATCTTACTAAAAATAGTAAATTTTGACCTCTTTAGTTGAAAAGTCGCTGACTAGCCAGATGCTAAAAATTTGCTGAATAGTTGTCTCTTAGATTACAGAAGAACATTCATTATAGTGATTACACTTGACAGCTACAGATGTCTTAGCTAAGTGCTGTCAGACATATAATCTGCTAAGCTATAATGTAGTGCTTTAAATTTCTTTAACTCTTGTTAGCTAGATTGCAGGATGATACTGTCATTACTTCTGCCACGTAGGAGATTTCTTCTGTGACTGTGTACAAAACCCTATTTCAAACCTTCAAAGAGACAAGTTTCTATGGGAGGAATTTGACTGATTTATTATACTTGTAAAGCCTCTATGCATATAGCTGCTGAGTGTGCCAGTCTCACTGTAACTGGCCTAGTAATTTCTCTGATTGGTACAGAAGTTGAGTTTGCTGCAGTTGCATGGGTGAAATTCAGATAGAGGTTAATTTTCTGAAGTCACACTGGAAATTTTAAGAATAACAGCTACATGAAGTCAATAATCTTTGTCTCACACTCTCAGCTTTAGAGTATTCTTCCTTTAACACATGGCGAAATAAAATAAAATTATATAAAACTCAATGTTTCTAAATATAAATATATACACAGTTAAATTCCTCCAGTAAACCCGTAAAGAAACATACATAGGAATACACAAGACATACTTTTTTCTTTGTGGTTTTGTTGTTGGTTTGTTTGTTTTTTGTTTTTTTTTTTCATTGGGAGGGTGGGTTGGTTGTTTGTCGTTTTGGTTTTTGTGTTGGTTTGGTTTTTTACTGTGGCTCTTTATATAGAGAGGTTGAGAAATACAGAGAATGGATTACTTTGAAGAGGCAAAGGAATGGACCAGCAATTTCTAGGGTACTTAACAAAGCAGAATTAAGAATAAATCAGCAAGTTCTTGTCTATACATATTTTGTAATGAAATAAGGAATGTAAAGTAGAGGTTTCTCTCTGAGTAACTCAAGCATTGCAAATCTGACTGCTCTAAGTGTCTTTCTCCTCTTGGCTAAGTAATGTTGCACTGGTTGACTACACCAGCAGGTGCTGTAGAAAACACTGTAATGCATTAGGTTAGAAATCTGACTTATTTTCTACTAGAATCAGTTCTTGCTGGCAGTATGTAATTTACGGGTTTTTGGGGGTTGGGAGTGGAGTGGGAGGGGTTTTGTTTGTTTATTTTTTCATCCAGATTGTTTAAGGGAAAACAAAAGAAAAACATGCTGCTGGAATATCCACCACTGTCTGCTGGTACACCTACAAATGCTTGTGAGCAGGCTACCCAGTTTCAGCCAAACTTCACTAGTTGGGAGAAACTTTAAATATATAAAAATGCCTGTGAGTTATGCTGAACTTAAGGTCAAGAAAACTTGCATGTTTTTAATACCGTATTGGATTTCAATTCCAACCCTTTTCTAGCAAACGTGTCATCATAAGACTCATTAACAGAACTCCTTTTATGGTTTACAGTTTCAGAGTGATGAAGCATTAATTTACTTTCCTTGGAGAATTTTTTTATTTTTAATTGAGCTTTTTCCCATTTATTAACAAGCAAAGAAAGAAAGACTGATTATTCAAAAAACTCTACAGTTGTCTCACTTGAGATGTAACAGTGTTGCTTAAGATGAGATGTATTTCGAAGCTCTAATTTACTGGATGACCCTGATTTAGCTTAGCACATTTTGGTGGAGAAGGTGCAAAGAACAAATTTGTAGGAGAAATTTGTAGATTTGAGGGTAAGAATCTTTCTTTGGAAGTGAGAAGTCCTGATTTGGATCCTTGAAAGAATCCTTGTGAAGTGTGGAAATAATCCCTTCCTTTCCACAGACTTAATGCCTGAGGATCTCTCCCAGTCTTACATTTCTACAGTTTACAGAGAGGGATAGAGATGTGACAAGGTGGAAAGAAGATAATTTCATGTTGCAAAGAGAAATACAGTAGAACAAAATTAATAATTTCCTTAAGACTAGGAGCATGAGGTAAGATGAGGTCAGAAATTGAATTGAGTTGTAGACAAACTAATCTGAAAGAACTGCAAGAAGATTTATGTGACCTTTCAAAACCTGAATTCACCTTCATTTCTAGGCCTAAACCAAGCACAAATATTTCAAATTGAAGAAAGCTAAGCACATCTGAAGTGTGCCTGCATGACAGATGAATAAATCTGTGGAAAGATCACAAATGGCAAATCAGTTATCAATCCTATTGAGATTGTTTGCTTTCTGTTAATACCTGGGAGCAGATCATAAGTCTTGAGAGTTAAATGGATTTGCAGAAATAATATTTTCAGGCTACATAGTTTGTTAGCTGACATGAGGACATCAAGAATTTTTTACAATCCAAGTTACATTTTTCTGGGAAAGGAGAAACCATAGGAGTTCTAATTCAATTGACTTCTTAAATAGAAAGTGGAGTCAGGTATGACTAAGCAACATACTGAAAAGGCTTTTTGCTCAGGTTAATCTTAAAGTATAGATTAATTTGCATTCTCCTGGAGGCCTAGAGCTAATCAAAGGGTATACATCTCTATCATTTGACTAATGAGGCGAACAAAAGGTGGGGTGGCTAAGAAGTGATTTGAAAATTAATTTGCACATACAGGCATCTGGTAATCCATAACTGTAATAAGGGTGAGAAGAATTCAGAAATATGGCTTCTGGAGAAGAACAGTCTCAAGAGCAGTGTTCAGTTAACTCTTGATTGCTACAGTCTTAAAGTTATCTCCAGCTGTCTGTATGAGACAAGGACAAAAGACTGAGGGCAGAGATGTATTTTAAAGTGTCTTTGTAACATTCCATAACTTTGTTTATGAAGTCTTAACACCTTGTTAGAATAAAGTGTGTTTTCAGTGTAAGCTTCCCAAATTTTTAAATATTAGGGACTCCACAGGGACTGACAAATTTAAAAGGGCTTTTTGTTTTTCTGGGTCAATCAAGGAATGAAAATGAAATAGTATTATAGCCAGACTTAGAAATTTAGGATCAATTTGCATATTGCAAGTGTTGGAGCATTCTACTTGCTATCAGACAACGTTAGTTTGAAATCAGGTATGTTGAGGTGATTGTGCAAAAGGTGGAAAAGGAAGGAACAATGAAGTTGAAAATCTCATGGTGACTGTCATTTTCAGTTTAACTTTTAGAAACTTGGATGCCAGTATTATGTACATTCTTAACCTGATGAATCCTATTTGTTAGGTGTATTTGTCTTTTAGAACAGAATGACCCAGGTATTATCAGCCTTTTCTTTATCAGAACTTTTTACTAGTGATTTATTAGTTCTTTTTGATTGTAGTTCAGTCCTTGAAAAATGAATTTGATTCTGCCAACCATTGTTTATTCATATCTTCCCAGTGATCCACTGATTCTGAAGACTACTGTAACAGCTTCATTTCAGATGACACCTATATAGAGAGATTTGAAAGACCTCTTATGCAATGAAAGAAGTATTAATATTCCAAGTATCTGTAAAACCATGATTATTTGCTTAGATTACCCAGTATATATTTCTAAACCTGTATTTCCAAAAGTTGAGACCAGAGTATGGCCGGTGTAAGACATTCACCATCGGTTTTTAAAGCACATAAATAAAGATTTGTCTTTCTCAAAGTTCTCAAATAAGATATAATTCCAGATACTGAAATCACTTTGTTTTCTTTTTCTAGAAAAGGATGCATTAGTACTTTTTCTAAGATGATAATAACTTTTATGCTATTTCATTCACAATGTTAAAAGACTGGAAAAAGTGCCTCTGCAAAGCTGTTGGTTGTGACTTGCAAATATCTTTGGAAATCCTGGTGCCAAAAGGAAACTTTCAATCAAATGTCAAAAACCCGTATATTCTGGATCAAACATATGAGAAATCTTTAACAATCTAAATTTTATTGAAATTCAGAAGTTGAAACAGGGGAATGTAACTGTCAAATCATTAAAATATCAAATATGGGGATTAAGGACTGTGTGAACAAAAGTGTAAATTATCAAAAAATATCAAATTATCAGATATGTGCTCTGTCACACACCAGATTGTTCAGCAGGCTGCTATAGTTATGCAAAATGGAAGGACTTTGTGAAGTCTTTTCATTTTCATTTTTAAAGGCATTGTTGAGCTATGCACAGATAGAAATAGCCTTTCAAAAGAAAAAAAAAGTCAAGAAAAAAGAAAGACTTTAATTCAGTATTATTTAGTTTGTATGGTTCTCTAGTCTTTAGACCATAATTTTCACTCAAGTAGAGAACGCTCAGCAGCAGGTAGCAGTGCCAAAAACGGAACTTCTTTTTTTTTTTCCCTAAACCTGAAATTGAAATCATTTGCAAACACTGAGATTTCCAGAAATGTGCTGTAGCTGGTCCTGCAAGAAGTATTATAGTTTTCATCACTTTTGTCTTGCTGTTGCTTGTGGAAGAGCTTCAGCAACAAATTACTTTTATTCTGCTAGGCAGAACTACATGGAAAAAATGTTTACATGACATAAAACTCATTCTTTCTTCCAAAAATTTTCAGGTGGTTAGTCTTGACATCATCAGTGCCTCTTCTTACATAGATTACATGATGAGAGGAGCAGATTCTCAGCAGATGTGTGTGTCGTAGCTGTACTGACTTCAGCATGACACGAGTCTACCTCGTGTTGTGGTCGTTGAGATAGCACTGTGAAGCTTTACTAAACAAGTATAAAATATTTGATTATGTGCATATAAAGGCATAAAAATTCACTTCCTTCCTGGAAAAAAAATCACCTGTGCTTGATTCTCAGTCTTTCTTATTGTCTGTTGCTAATAAATTCTCAATAACATGTGCTGATCAAATTTTGAGAATGACTGATGCATATAATCCTTTCACAGCTTGTTGATGTGGACTGTTACTTATGATGCTCACTGTTAATTAATTTCTGGTGTACTGAAGATTATTCTGCTACTAAGCAATTAGCTATTCAAATTCCATAGAGTTTATTGTGTTTTCATGACTAGAAATTTGTACAATTTTAGAGCTGTTGAAGAAATGTAAAATATCACTACTAATTAAAATACTACAAATCAAGGAAAATCTTTTCTACCATGTGAGGGAAGCACAGGCTGAGGCTAATTAATTTTTTCATTAGTGGTTTTTAACTTTTTCTGAGGTGCTTCAGAATAGTTATTAGTGATTAGATTAAGATTCTGGACATGGTGTGCTCTCATTGGAATCTCCCCAACAGCTGCTGATAAAATTATTTCAGATCACAGCGTATTTCATATATTACACAGGAAACAAAAATGTCTTTTACTTTGAGGATGAGCATTTTCTAGACTGGTGCCACACTGAATCCACTTTTATTTCAAGTAACTGTGTAGCATAAGGAAAAAATCTAGCTTTATAAAGTGAAGAATATTATGGTAATGAAGTAAGTTCTGTATTTATTACCCATAAAATTCTCCTCTGAGTAGTTTTTGTTTGTCTCATTTTTTGGAAACGGTTATCCAGGTTATTAAAGCAGGGTGTTTCTCTTGTTGTTTTCCACTCAGCAAAAGGAGCAAATAATTCCTGTAGCCCAGGAAAAAACTAGTGACATAAGGCTGAAAGAGGTGGTTGGGCTGATTATTACCTCTTCTGTTAGGGATACTTTGCTTGGCATAGCAGAGGAGGAGAGGAAGAAAACTCCCATGAATCCCTCTGCATCTCTCCTCCACTGGACTAGAGATCCTGCACACAAATGTGGGCTGGGATGTCCCTCAGATCTCATGGAATCGTGATGGAGAAGCACTGGTAGAATTTGGAAGCTCCTTGGCAAAGCTATCTCTCTGTTTTAACAACTAAAGATGGTGTGATTTTGGTTAAAAATCTTTTCATAGACTTTATTTACATGTTTTCATTACCCATATTGTCATCAAAGAAATACATTCTTTATCCAGTGACTCTTCTTGTTTGTTCTAGTTCTAATGAGCTTTTCTGATCTCCTGGGTAAATCTGTAATTTCCTCACATCTTTGAAGAGTGACGCACTGTCTTTTATAATGTTAAGCTTGGAACTTTGACCCAAAGTAGCACTCCTCAGTATAAAATGAAAATTAGTATGAAGATGTACAAACTGTGGTGGAATTTGCAGAAATTAGAACATAATTTTATAGTTAAATTTCCATGTTGCCATTTTCCCTGTAAACAGTTACAAATTACTTGAAAACATGCTAGTTTTTCTATTTAATTGTTGAGCTCCCCTATTCAAAAAAACCAGTGGCTTTAGGGCTGCAAGACAGAAAATATAAGAATATTTCAAATCTTTGATCATTGTGATGTAGATAGGTTGCCTTAAGTGTGATCTAAAAGAATATCCTTAATAACAATAGACTTTGGGAGTTCTGTTATAGCTTTGACCTTTCTTATACTTTCATTTAAAATTGTTTTCATAATACAAGCGTGGTGAGGATCTATAATGTCAAAACATAAGAATTAGCTGATTTCTAAAATTAGCTGATACTAAAATATCCTGTCTTGCATCAGAAGCCAACCATTTGTAATGTGATACCAGCAATTACATGTTCCGATTTAAAGCAAATTATAGATGTCAAAAAATTAACTTTTGATGTTTGTAGGCTAAGGATTCTTTTGTACAAAATCTCAGGGATTTTGTTCTACTTTTCTGTGTTTACAATGTGTTTTTTATGACAATCAAATCTCAAGAAATAAAAACTTTTAATCTTGGTTTAACTCAGTAACAACTCTCACACTTAAATCAACGTATTTATAAACAGGCACCCAAAATAGTTCTGTTACCTTTGTCACTGAAATGTAGTTTTTCCCATTTGTTTTTCTATTGTTTCAGGAATGTACAAGTTGAGAAATTAGAAGTGGATCCCAGTAAATATTCATTCCCTGATGTGACAAAGATAATCCAAGAAAAGGACCGAATTGGGCAGGGACCTATCAGGCTACAACCAGAGAAGATTACAAAGACTAAGAGTTATGTTGAGTTTGAAAATGATGAAGATGTTCCTCCCTTAATTTGAAACATTCTTAAATAGTCCATTTATATATGGCATTTAAGTTTGAATTATTTTCATGAACCTTGGTGTAAAGTAAGTATAATATAGCTGAAGTTGCAATTATTACAGTTCTTCTCATAAACTTTGTTATGCATATGTTTTCTGCTATGTTTCTGTTAGTATATTGCTATATAAATTCTTTTTTCTAGATTGCTTACTTAGTAAGTCTTAAATCAGAATGGGAGTCATATGTCAGACATTGTCATTTCTTCAAAGAATTTACTGTCTAGCTTGCAAAATAGTATATTACTGTAGAAAAGGAGAGAAAGAAGGAAGAAAGCACTTGTAACAAGACTTATTCTGACTAAACTGAAGATAGCAAAAAAGCTCTATGTATTCCTTCAGTGTTTTCTTTTTCATGAGGCACAACAGTAAAAGAAAATAACATATTCCAGGAGTGAGAGACATTGCTGTAACCTTCCATACATCAGTGAATTTTCCAGCTTAATGCAGAGCTGCTGGATTCTGGAGCTGGTGTAATGATGATGCCACTCCTGGAAGATTCTAGAAGAGAATATATCAGATGTAGCACCGTGGGGAAGCTGGGAGGAATCAGACAGACCATTTTGTTCCTCTTCATGCAGCTGCTCTAAACTGTTCCATCTTTTTCCGGATCCCCTAAAAATATCAAGGCTAATTTGAACCTGTTGGATGAAATAAGGTTGAGCAACTGTAACAGGATGAGCTGCTCCTCCCTACTCTCCAGCCCTTTTTTAGCAACCAGAGACTCCATTATCATATTTTTTCCCCCACAGCTTCTGGATTGCCCAATGAGTGAAACAGGACAATGTGAAAGAACAAAAGTACACTGGGTGACATTAGTAATTTATTGCGATTTGACAAGACCAATTTCTTCTGTTTCTTTTTTTTTCCCCCTGATTTCCTGAGAAAATAAGGCTCATGTCATTCTTAGCTCTGCTTTTGAATGCCATTTCTGTTATTTTCACCCTATTAGACAGAAGAGAAAGGTCAAAGAAATACTCAGCTCCTCTAAATTTAGTGAAAAACATCACTGAGTAGTAAAAAGGGATTCTCTTGATGCAACTGCTGTTTGGAAGAGAGAATCAGCCAGTACCAATTCTAGCAGTAGTCATTCAGCTCATCAACATGTTGGTAACAGAACTCTTTGTTCGTGTTACCATTCTACCTAGGTGGTAGTTAAAGAAAGCAGGAGTTATGATAGTAGAGCTCTGGGAACCTGGGGGAAAGCTGAGGAGAGCGTACGAAGTATTTAGGAAATATGGTTAGACCTTGAGTTACTATGGAAACAAAAGGTGGGTAATGAGAAGACTGGAATTTTGCAGAGAGAGGGTCGCAAAAAATACTTCTGGGTTGGGTGGTTGTTGAAATAAGGAATATGTAGGGGACATGCAATGTAAAACCATAGGAAATCAAGCCTCGTTAGCTTTGTCGTCTACAAAACAGCTGATGTAAAGATACAGGAGTGCTGAACATCTCTTTTGGCCTTTTAGTTGGGCAATTAGCATTCAGTTCTATTGTAAAAAAAAAAAAAAAAAGATAACTTTGGCTTTTTTACTAATTTGAAGGCCTCTTTTATTTCAAAAAAAACCAAAGAGAAACTCCAAGAAAAATCAAGTTGAGTGACCCACCTTACTGTGCTAATGAATTTGAAACTGTTTCTCTGTAAAGGAAGATTTCATTTGGTCCTGCAGAAAGAAAATGCTTCTGATTCAAACCAACTTTTTCTTTTAGCCAAACAGGACAGAGCAAGCAAATTCAGTTCAGGAAGAATCAAAGAGTATTTTGTGGTTACATCTTGGTTTTATCCTTAAGATAGAAGATTAATAAGCTACGCTTATAGTTGAACCACTGAAACTGCACGTAAAATATGTTGTAGGAATCTGTGTTCAGATAGTGCCCATAATATTCCTCAGCACAGAGCAAGTTTGTGATGCATTCTTTGAAAGTGTCATTTCCCTAATTGTGAAAAACATTAACTAACTGCTGAGTTTTCTGCTTAGAAAGAAACCGCTGCTATTGAATTCTGGGTTTTTTTAGGCACTCTAAAGTGCTTTATGATTCTCCACAGATGTTTAATGTAAGATAAAGACAAATAGTCTATCATAAAAGGCACTGAAGAGAAGCAGAATATACCCGTCAACTTAGGCTGATGGGTTTAACCGATGCATTTTCTTTGGTTGCAATTTGAAATGGATATAGAATAAAAAAAAAGAAGTTTCATACTAATGCTGCATATGCTGAGAAAAGAGAGTGTATATCTCACAAAGACCTAAACCAAAGTTAAACTTGGGCATAATCTGACCTATTGTACTATCATCTTGGATTTTTCTTTTCCCATCTTGTGCATTGACTTGATTTTTCCATTTCAGAATAAATTATTCCATTATATAAACCTCTCAGCCTTGAAATCTACTTAATAAGCTCTACTCTGGTAAATGGAGTATGAAAACATCAACTTCTTTGGCATTATTCCCCTATTCACTACAAATTCCTAATCGTGCTGGCTAACTATGAAAAAGGCAGTATTACGTTTTATCTTTTGATGTCACTGAATTGTTATTCTCAATGTATGTATGGGCCTTGGAGATTATAGGAAGAGGATGATTGTAGAGGGATGAAGTGTATAAACACAAGATGATACCAGTGGCCCACAGGAGCATAAACATGCATCACAAAGTATCAATTATTGATCACTGAGGTAATGGATCCTTGAGAGAGGAAGACACAAGAAAGAGGACAAAGGACATGCAGCCAACACAGACAAAATATCCCCTGTGTAGTGAAAAAGCAAAGAAGATGACAAAAGGAATACAAGAGAGTCACAGCTCCCACAGTAAAAAGGAAGAGTAAAGAAGGAAGAGCATCCCCAGCACTGTGTCCCCCAGTTAAGGACATGACAGCTGATCAAAGCTGTGGTGCATCTGCAGCAGGCTGCTCCCACCTACAGCAGGGAAAAAAGTGCTGCTTTTTGATTTGCCACTTGCCTCATTCTGCCGCTGCAGACTCAGCAATTGTATGTACAGCATTATCTCTTACTATGTAATTGGGTTAAGTAGATTAAAATTTCGGAGAGCGCTGAGTGTGTGTGTGCGTATTGTGGTATTTCACCTCTAAGTAGATGACTGGGTGAATTTAAGCAGTATGCGGTGGATGGATCTATTCATCGTCCTTTAGACAGGAGATGGATGGAGTTAATGAAAAATTCTAGCATTATTGAGAGGAAAGGGGATGTATAATGGTTTAGAAAGGTCCTTGGATTTGCCACAAAAATCTTCCCCTTGCTCTTAAAACTGGGCAATGGGATGTAATTTTTGGATTTTCGCAGTCAGAACAAGAGAATTTTGTTGATGCACAAGACAGAAGCTGAGTCCAGTTCCTCCCAGAGGCAAGTAGGTTCAGCTGGGTGAAAAAAAACCCCAGAAAGCAGAAGAGACTCTGTTACACTGTTGCAGCGTGAAGCTATACTGCATTTACAATTACAGCTGTATTGCAGAACAAGGTGCACTAAAAAAACACAGCTTGATTCAAAACTGCCTTTTGTCTTACAGTCTTAGATGTTCAGTGTGGATATTGAATACACCCAGTCTGGGTAACAGCATTGGACGTGTAAAATGTGCTTTCCCACTGCATGTTTCAAGTGGTAGTTCCCTTAAGGAATGGTGAGTAGCAAATACATTTCTAACTGGTTAATGAATAGTGAAAGAAAGCTGTAGGGTAGCCTCTTGCTAAAGACCAGGTGTTTGGTGTCAAAGCTAGACTGTGTTTGTAATTGAAACCTCACCCAAACAAAATCAGAGAATCACAGAATTGCTGAGGTTGGAAAGGACTTGTGGAGGTCATCTTGACCAGCTGCTTGCTCAAGCAAGGCCACCTAGAGCTGGTTGCCCAGGACTATGTCTTTGACCTCCCGGCTTTTGAATATCTGCAGGGATTGGAGACTCCACAATGCCTATGGGCAACCCGTTCCAGTGTTTCAACACCCTTACAGTAAAGAATTTCTTCTTAATATCTACTCTAAGTCTTTCATCTTTCAGTTTAAAACCATTACCTGTTGTCCTGTCACAACAGGCCCTGCTAAAAAGTTTGTCCTATTCTGTCCCATCCCTCCAGCCTATTGACTGCACCGCACAGCTTGGTGTAGTCAGAAAACTTGCTGAGGGTGCACTCAATCCCGCTGTCTATGTCATTGACAAAGATATCAAACAGTACTTGTCACAATACAGACCTCTGAGGGAGACCTCTTGTCACTGATCTCCATCTGGACATTGAACTGTTGACCACTATCCTCTGGATTTGACCATCCAACCAATTCTTCATCCACTGAACATTTCACTCATCAAATCCATATCTCCAATACAGAGAGATGGATGTTTTAGGGGACTGTGCCAAAGGCCTTACAGAAATCCAGATAGACGACACCTGTAGCTCTTCCCATGTCCACTGATATAGTCGCTCCATCATAGAAGGCCAAGAGATTGGTCAGGAAGGACCTGTTCTTGGTGAAGCTATGTCTCGAACCACGTTCTGGTCCTCCACATGCCACCATCCAACCAATTCTTCATCCACTGAACATTTCACTCATCAAATCCATATCTCCAATACAGAGAGATGGATGTTTTAGGGGACTGTGCCAAAGGCCTTACAGAAATCCAGATAGACGACACCTGTAGCTCTTCCCATGTCCACTGATATAGTCGCTCCATCATAGAAGGCCAAGAGATTGGTCAGGAAGGACCTGTTCTTGGTGAAGCTATGTCTCGAACCACGTTCTGGTCCTCCACATGCCTTAGCATAGTTTCTAGAAGGATCTGTTCCATGATCCTCCCAGGCACAGAGGTAAGGCTGACAGGTAGGTATTTGTGCAATTTGATAACAGCTTTTCTAGCATGAAGCATAGGAAAATCATAAAAACCAGTTCCACACTGGGAGTTGTATGGTTGTTACTGGAAATACAACTTTCAGTGTAGTACAGCCTTAGTGTCTGTGAAAAAAAAAATCTTTGAACTTATAGCATGTATTGTATGAACAGAACCACTTAAAAGCTCCGTTGCTCTAAACTGTAAGCAACTTTCTCCTCAGAAACTTCACAGAAAATATGTCTATAAAAGAGGAGACTGGTGAACATTTGGTTAGAAAGATGTGAGCTGTGGCTATGCTTTGACCCTTGTTTTTGTGCTCTCAATCCTAACCATCTGTAAGTCTACCGGCAGCATAATTATGCCTGTTTTACAGTGTACATAAATTAGTGTTGGCTCTTCTGGTTTTGCAACCAGGCAGGCAGCCATCTGACTTTTTAATTAAGGATTTCACTGTGATTGATAATAAAGTTCCAATATGCTTCCATATTTAAATGAAAGTGCATCAGCAGTATAAAATTTTCAAAGGGAAAAACATTCACATAAATTTATGAGTCACCTATGAAGTATAGATAAAGTGAAGCATGACATCAGCTAAGAAGGAAATCCAAGCTGTCCGATTCTCCTGCACAGAACTCCATTCTGCAGTGGAAATCCTTCAAGAGAATCAAGTCCATTTTTTTTCACTCATTTTATTTTTGTTCCATGAACCTGAGACTTTATATTGAACTTGTGAACATTTAAAGATGCTGATATCCTGCATAATTTTCAGAACTTTCTGTGTTCTTATCCTCAGCATCTAATTACAACTTCAGATATTTAAATGTTTTAAAAAAAAAATTACCCTCCCTTATGTCTATAATAAAAGCTGTATTCATCTCACTAAAGTTATTTTTCATTATTCTAAATAAAAATACATGTCAATTTAAATTTATGCTTACAGTTTAGCTCAATCTGGCAATTCTTGCATGAAATTCAGTCACTGTCAAACATTTTTAAAACTTTTGCAAGTGTGTCTCCAGTACAAGTCTATAGTATTTTACATCAATTGATTAAACTTCTTCAATTTCCTTCCCACGAATCTTGAGATTCAGTCTGAACATTCTCAAAGTGGTCGTGACGTGTCAAAGGCTGCTGAGACCTGTTAGCGTGTACCTTATAGATGTGAACACATAGTGACGTTACTTTGTGCTAACTGTGCTGGGATGATTTCTGTGGGGCTGAAGGTAATTTCTCACACGTTATCAGCTGTGATGAGACACATAATTACATGCCTGTGATCTGTAAAGCAAATTCTCCCTCTTTATCAGTGTTTGACAGTAGATGCTCAACAACCTGGTTAATCAAAACCAGATTATACTGCTAGAATTAATGAGGCATTGAAAGGGTTTAATGACTAATGGAAGCTTTTAAAGCCTGTTCCAAAGGGATTACTTCATTTAATATTTGCTCCTAAGTAGTAGAGAAATCTTTGGCACCAAAGTCATAGTTATTCAGTCATATGAATTTCCCTGGGTCAACTCAACCCTGATACCTCGTAATTGAATATCTGAGATCTAGTTCGTGTTCTTTAAATGAACAAAAAACCTGTTTCTTCTTTCCCATTGTATTAGTGCAGGATTCAGTGTACAGGATTCAAGGACAGCTGGCAAAAATGACTATTTAAATCAGCTTGGGACTGAAGTAGAAGAGACTTTATTATTGAGAATAAGCTGGATGTAATATCTGGATCACAGGATTAAGGCAAATTATGTAGTCAGAGACAGCAAAGTCTGCCTTTTATATGAGTTTCAACACCTGATAGCTCTTGAGATATCAGACCTTAAATTTATCACTAGGCCCTTGAATCATGAAAAGGCCCACATACTTTGGTCAGACTTTTGATTTTTGTAAAGACTTTGTGTGTCATTCTGGAGCCTTTCTCCAATTGGAAAAGAGGATCCAAAATATTGTTCAGTCTGGCCAAGGAATGAACACCTGTGTGTGAACACAAGTATAAATGTTCTCCCCGCTGCCTGCACTGCAAAACAGGGTGACAACTTATATACTTCCTTAGGCGTACTGGGGCATGACAATAGGTCCTTTCAGGTGGTTCTAGGGATCTATTGCCTGACATTGCAAATGAAGGCACAGCAAATGGAGACAAGCAGGAGACCCACTTCAAACGTACCTTCCAGTTCTGAACTAAAACAGACTCCATCAGTGCATTTCCAGGCTACTGTTGTTTGTGAGTGTGGTGTTCTTCTGTATCATGGTCATAGGAACTTGTCATCTACTTTTGCCAAAGGAATTTGAGTAAAGAGCTTGATGTGAAAAGTAACTCTTAATTTCTGCCTATAGGGAGTCTTATAGTCAAGATCAGAGTCACTTAAGGTAAAATGCAACTGATATCATCTAGCTGGACATGTGCAAAGCATTTGACATTGTCCTGCATGACATCCTTGTCTCTAAATTGGAGAGACATGGATGTGACAGATGGACCACTCGGTGGATAAGAAATTGGCTGGACAGTTGCACTCAAAGTGTTGCAGTCAACAACTTGATGTCCAAGTGGAGAGCAGCGATGAGTGGTGTCCCTCAGGGATCCATATTGGGACTGAATCCTTGTCTCTAAATTGGAGAGACATGGATGTGACAGATGGACCACTCGGTGGATAAGAAATTGGCTGGACAGTTGCACTCAAAGTGTTGCAGTCAACAACTTGATGTCCAAGTGGAGAGCAGCGATGAGTGGTGTCCCTCAGGGATCCATATTGGGACTGAAGCTGTTTAACATCTTTGTTGGTGACATGGACAGTGGGGCTGAGTGCACCCTCAGCAAGTTTTCTGACTATACAAAGCTGTGTGGTGCAGTCAACAGGTTGAAGGGATGGGATGCCATCCAAAGAGACCTGGACAGGCTTGAGCAGTGGGCCCATGACAACCTCATGAAATTCAACAAGGCCAGGTGCAATATCCTGCACCTGGGTTGGGGCAATTCCAAACACAAATACAGGCCAGGTGGAGAATGGATTGAGAGCAGCCCTGAGGAGAAGCAGCTGGGGGCATTGGTGGGTGAGAAGCTCAACATGAGACAGCAATGTGCATTCACAGCTCAGAAAGCCAACTGTATCCTGGGCTGCATCAAAAGAAGTGTGGCCAGCAGGGCGAGGGAGGTGTTTCTGCTCCTCTACTCTGCTCTCGTGAGACCCCACCTGGAGTACTGCATCCAGCTCTTCATCCCCCAATGTAAGAAGGACATGGACCTGTTGGAGTGAGTCCAGAGGAGTGCCACGAAGATGATCAGAAGGCTGGAGCACCTCTTCTATGAAGACAAGCTGAGAGAGTTGGGTTTGTTCATCTTGGAGAAGAGAAGGCTCCGGGGGGACCTTGTAGCAGTTTTCCAGTACCTAATAGAGGCCTTCAGGAAAGACAGGGAGGGACCCTTTGTCAGGCAGTGTAGTAATAGGACAAAGGGTAACAGTTTTAAACTGAAAAAGGGTAGATTTAGATTAGATATCAGGAAGAAATTCTTCACTGTGAGGGTGGTGAGACACTGGCACAGGTTATCCAGAGAAGTTGTGGATGCCCCTTCCTTGAAAGTGTCCAAGACCAACCTAGTCTAGTGGGACGTGTCCCTGCCCATGGCAGGGGATTGGAACTAGATGATCTTTAAGGTCCCTTCCAATCCAAACCATTCTATAATTCTACGATTCTAGGTACGCTCTTTCATGAATCTGTGTAGTCCTTATTTCATGCTAATTATGCTTATAAACTTCCATTCTGTATCCTGTGGCTACAAGCTTCATGCTTTAATTATGCATCTGTAAATATTGGCCTTTGTTTACTTTAAGCCTATCAGCATTTCCTTGGGAATTCCTAGTTCCTTTAATTCTTCCTGTCACCTTTCTCAGAATCTTTTCTGCTTCTGTGACATCCAGGTATTAACAGGACAATATATAAGAAGTGCGTGCTCTGTGGCTTTAGATAGCAACGTATTATCTCTTACTTTCCCGCATATTCTTAATGGGCTCTTGTATTTTGAATACTGTCGAGCACTGAGCCCACATACTTACAAAACTATCTACAGGGAGCTCAGATTTTATTTCCTGAGTTTCGATAGCTACACAAGAACCTGCCACTATAGACTGACAGATCAAGCTGGTTTAGGTGGAGTTATTTTCCCTTTTGTGTTTAGAGACATTGAACTACTGTTTCATTCAATCACCTGACCACTTGGGATTTTCAGAAATTGTTGCGCTCTTCTCAGACAGTTTGAGATGTGACTACTGCAAGTCATTTTATAGCTGCAAAATTTATCTCAGTGAATGCTATCATCTCATTATTCATCTCTTTTTATGGACTGTTTGAGAAGATGTTGAGCAGCTCAACTTTGAGCACAGGTCTCTCTGGGGATCCACAGATAGTCCTCCTCCATTGTGAAAAGCGATCATTTATTTCTACTGCTTCCTGTGTTTAAGAAATTCTTAATCCTTGAGGTGACCTTCCTTCTTAAACTGTGACGGCTTAGTTTCCTTCCTAATCTTTCAACCTTGTCAAAAGCTTTTTGAAAAACTGAGTGCATTATATCAACTAGAACATCATCTTCCACATGCTCACTAAAAATATTTCTATTTGAGTTGAAATATTGACAGTAAGACTTCCAAGTGACTAGTGATTTCAGTTGCTTCCACTTTTAGTACATAATTTGTGATGCCTTTAGAGTGCAGTGATTTTTCATTTTTTCAGTAAGTCCCTACTGTTAGTCCTCCTTGGAGGAACTTAAACTTGAACATATGGGATCCTGAGTCTCTACTTAAAAACTTGGTTTGGCTACCTGGAAATACAAAAACAGAAAGTAGAATACAGTGGCATTTCTGATTATGCTGAGGAAGGAAGCTGGTCACAAAACAAAATGGTAAGGAATTTCAAAAACACACGTCCCGAAAAGTACAAAATGGACTCTTTCTACTTCCTATCCACCTTTGGTCAAATTAGATAAGTTAAGAGTGCAAGAGTTTTTTCCCATGCAGGCAGATAGGATGAAAAAAGATGTTACCGCTTGCAGAGAAATCAGATGAGAGAGCTAGAGTCCTCCCTCCCTCTGGATTGGAGTTGAGGAGGAGGCAGAACATGCTGAGATGCCAAAGGCATCAAAGTGCAAAATCCCTTCAAACCCTTTTGTCCATGTCACTTCCTGACAGTAAATAGCTGGGACCTTTGCAGGCAGGTGCCAGGCACCTGCCATTTTCAATTCCTCAGCAATGTTTTTCAAAATGTCATTTTCAATTGGAAGGTCATTCCAGCAGAAAAGTTCTCCAAGAGCTAGCAGTGCAAATTTTACTTTTACCTTTAGAAACCCAGTTCCAAATTCCTTTTTAAATTTTTTTCAAAGGTAATGAACTCTTCTTCTGCACCAGAGCTGGAAAGAGCTGAATGTTCTCTTATTCTATTTAGAGTTGAAAGAACATATCATTTGCATGTCAATAGTCTTTAGTAGAGCCACTGTGTACATCATTTGCATGCCTTTGACTGTATGACAATTAACAAATTAGTATCTGCGTATGATGTATCTTTCTGGGTAATGGTAAGAGGTCGGTGAGAAGATTTACCATATTCATCATATTCATTGGCATTTCAGGGAGAAGCAATTACAGTGGCTCCACTAAATTTATTACTGCACTCTGTCAGGGGATTCAGAACTTGACAGTTTACCCTTGGATATTCTGATAGTGTAATACAGAAATATGGCAGACTATAAAAAATACAAGTTTAGACCTTACTGAAGAAATTCATTGTGAATTCCATTGTAAAGAGTTTTGGAGTGAAGCATGAGTTGTGAGGCTAAATAGAGCCTTTCAAATGGTAATAGCAAATACATCAATGAACCTGAGAAGATCGATCAGGAGAAAGAGTTGTGGTCTGAATACAGGATTTGCAAACAGGTGCTAATCCTTCTTCCACTAAATCCTTATGAACTTCTGTAGTTTTTATTGATCTCCTTCATTTGGCATTTCAAGACAAGAAAGGCTGTGCAGTCAGGAATCCAACTTCCAATCTCCATGCATAGGTGTTGAGTCCTTGAAAACAAGGTCTAACATGAATTCTCAGAGCACTTACATGCATATAAATCCACCCATGCACCACTGACTGGTTCTAAGTGTGTATGTGTCAAACCCCACACATGTGGGACAAGAACAGAATAGACTAAGCTAGACTAGACTAGAATGTCCTCTGCCTTCCTGCTGCTCCAGCCTGATTTCTGACGTTGTTTTCAGACTCAGACAATGTGGCCTTGCTCTGTCCCTCACAGCATGGATAGATTTACTTGGTCATGGTCCTCATTCCCTCTTCTTCCTGTTTCAAAATGGGAACTTGGGGGCTGTTAAGCAGCAAAACTCCTGCCTGCAGTAGTGATAGCAGAGAGCAACGTAGTACTCATACCATGGCTGGCTGAAAAATTCACTGTTCCCACTGGAAAGTTTTCCCAGTTTATTTTTAGGTAAAATTTATTCCCTGAAACTGAATTTGCAAAATTACTGAAGAGCAGAAGGGTTTGCATGGAATGAAAATTGTGTCAATAGTTTAACAGACTGCTGCTGAAAATGTGGCTTTGCATTTATTTGCCCTCTAAGTCCATGTTTCTGGTATAAACACAACTCTCTTCTGATTATGAGCCTGCTCTGCTTTTTCCTGGTTGTAATATTTTATGCTTCATTGGCAGAAAGACCTTGGCTTTTAAAATTTATTTTCTTTGGTATTTTTTTGCCATTTCTGGGATGAAACTCATGCTCTGTACAGATAGTGGTGAGTCTGGGATCAAGACAAGGTGCTGTATGTGCAGAGACAGATTTGACACCAAATGTGTCAGTAGAGTGCCAAAGCACATAAAAGTAATGGTCCAAGCAAGTGCTGGCTCCTACCCTGGGGATCTTAAATCTAAAGACTTGGTTACTTGGGAAAAGTGACTGCCTGTAATCTGTGAATTGATGTCATCCTTGTTACTCCAAGTGAAATGTCATCCAGAGGATTGAATACAGGCTATGTCTGTCTGAGACACATTGCTTGAGAGCACAAAGTAGTTACTGAACTCACTGCATAAATTACTGGGAAGTAACTTTTTTTATAGGTGAGACAGAGAAAGAGATATCTAAAAAATAAAATACAGTCAGAATGTCACTTTCTTAAGAGGGTCAGCATCAATGCCTGCGCCATGTCCAGCTTCAGAGCAAATCATGGCTCTTTCAAAGAACAAATGAGTGTGGCTTATCTCACCTAAATTTAACAATGAAACTAGGTTCCCTCATAGTCAATGGAAAGAAAAAGGAACTTCCAGAAAGTTACTCTGAAGGGTGAGTAGAGTCTAGTCCTAAACTAGACATTTGGATGGGAATATATGCATAATTTGTCAAGCAGACAAACCCAAATATTGTGTAAGTGAATTTTTCCTGGTATCTCCACACCATCTTTCCCATCATATAAAGTTTGCTATGAAAATATCTGGAGATCTCCATGCTGCACCCTTTGGCCAAAGATAAAAGAATTTTGAAGGAACCAAATTTTCCAAGATCTTGTTGCAATGACAAAATGAACAGAAATGCATAAACTTTCTGCATTTCTTTCTGACATTTTCATGTTTAGCAAGGTGAATTCTAATGCAGAAAAATTCTGATTATTATTCTTCCCCATCCACAATCTTATAACCTTGCACCAGGAGGAAAGATGAGCCAATACTGGAACATGACTTAGAAAATATTTACTTACATTTATTGGTCCGGCAAGGGAAAGTTTTATAATCAGCCCAAAGGTGTGTATCTGCATCCAGCCATTTTCCCTCTAGATTTAAAAATACATTTCCAGGGTAACCTTCACTATGAGAACTTTGCTGTTTGAGACATAGCTGAGCAGTTTAAGGGTCTGAAACATAAAGAGAAAGACTTCTATGCCCTGTTTGATTCTGATATTAGCTTTGTTTTGGGATTGTGGGTTGAAGAACAGACTATACCTCAATGTAAGGACTGGATTTGGTCATCCTTAGGGGAAAAAAATCTTCCACAAGAGTGCAGAGAACAAAATTAAGGGAGAATGGAGAATCTTGCTAGAGATGATCCTAACAGCCTGGAGGACAGCTGGAGCAATCGTATGAAGCCTCCTCTTTGGACATTCGGAGGATGAGGATGCATAAAAATGTTGAAGGTAAGTAGGAGAAGGGGACTTGTGGGGAGTTGGGTGTGTTAGCAGTCTCCAGCTGACTTATGTTGGATTTCGTAAGTAGGACACAGTTTTGATCAAACATGATTTGTCCCAACCCTCCCACTGCAGTGTCCAGGGCATCACGCTCCAATGATGATCTGGTTTGGGACTTGCATGAATGTTCATGTGGGAAAGGTGAAGAAAGTGCAGCATCCCAGACACTTGTTGGAAGACTTGTGGCTGGTAGCAATGGAAGGAGTCTGACAGCAGGCGCCTCATCCCGAGCTCTTTAGGCAGTGGGAATCATCTGGCAGGGACATTGTAAGGCTGAAGGCAAGTGATCCACAGCATGTGGTACTTAGCCATTCTTAGCGTCTCTCGCTCTTTGATAAGAAGGGAGGATTTGCAGGACTTTGGTGAAATGAGCCTTTAGAAAACAAACCTTTGCTTGTTAAATGCATGACACATCAATTGTTTGTACATGCATCTAATTAGCACAGGATTTGAAGACATCTCTGGGGTGAGCCAGAGGGTAGAGGAGGCATCACATTCTGCTTGTTTGTCACTTTTTCTTTGTCAAAACCATGTCGTTTATGTTAAATGCCTTATTAGCCAGAGCCTGACTTTCTGACATGCAAAAATACATCCCTTTGAGAGTAAGCTGCCTGGATTATGTAAGACCCAAGACACATTTCTTCCAGCCTTGCAATGGATTATTCTCTGTTACCAGCTCAGTGAACACTGACATATTTTTGTTTGATAGCTCTGCATATTTAGTTGCTGAACAAACTGAGATCCCATATTTTTTTGCCCTCTGGGTGCAGTGCCAGGATGCAGTGCCAAGGTGCAGTCAAGCAGCAAAACTTTTCAGTCAGGTATTTTATGGAAGAATTTGAATTTGGTTATGTCTTCCATGTGTTCAGCCATATTCACTCTTGTTAGTTTAAAATCCTAAGCAGTCTTTAAATTGGATATGTGCAAGCATTTCGTTTAAATCGAGGACCTTTGTTTTTCAATTGTCTCTTCCTGCTTCAGCCAAATTTCACTTACGTGAGAAGTAGTCTTGACAGTCAGCTCTTTGCAAAGGCTGCAGCACATCCTAAGAGCTCTCCTGCAGAATGGCCATGCACAACACAGTCTCATGTCATGCCTATGCATCACCTCTGCAAAGTTGCTTCACCAGTTTATCCATCCTGTCCCCCCATGACTCAGACCTTTGAACAACAGACTGTCTGATATGTGCATTACCATAACTGACAGCCTTAGAGAAACAAAAGCTCTTGCAATGTGCTTTCTGCTGGGAAACTGGAAAGAGAGTTCGCTGCGATCGAGAGCAGGCATTGCAAGTCCCACCAATAGCTGTATTTGCACAGGAGGAGTGCACAGAGGAGCCAGATTGGGTGTGTGGAAAAGGGCACTTGAAAACACCAGTCACCTTTGAGGGCACAGGCCCATAGATATGAAGGTCATGCAAGAAACTGAGGGGTGAATATCTACTGTGAAAAAACTCATCAACTAGATCCTGACCTGGTGTCCTGGTGTCAGCCAGGGTAGAGCTAATTTTCTTTCTAGTAGCTGCTGTGTTTTTGATTTGGTGTGAGTAGAATGTTGAGAAATGTTGATAACACATGTTGTTTTAGTTGTTGCTAGGTAATGTTTATATTAGTCAAGGACTTTTTCAGCTTCCCATAGAAGCTGAGAGGGACCATAGAGAGGATAAACTGACAGGAAGGTATTCCACACCATAGAGGTCATGCTCACTATATAAATGGGGGTTGGCCAGGGGCCAGGATCTGCAATCACTGCTTGGGCAACCAACCGTTAGGTGGTGAGAGCAAATTGTATAGTATTTTTTACATTTTGTATATAATTTTTACTATTATTACTATTCTTATTATTTTCATCTTCTGTTATTGTTCTATTCAACTGTCTTTATCTCAGGCCATGAGTTTTCTTTCTTTCCCCTCCTTCTCTCCTCCTTCTTCTTTGTCCCCCACTGGAAGTAGCAGGAGTGAGCAAGAGGTTGCGTGGTCCTAATTTCTGCCTGGGGTTAAACCATGACACATGCTTGCAGAAGTCATCTGTAGAGCCATTGTAGTCAGAGAGGCCATTACATACACAGGATGAGCACTTTGCAAACAGGACATATGAAGATGTTCCACAATCAGGGTATCACTAGTAACAAATTTTCCTGCAATCTCCATCTGTGGATCTGCGGGTGAGGTGAAGTAGAATCAATTTAACCTCAGACTCTCTAGAAGTAAGGCTGAAGTGCTACTTCACTCTTGTCCACATGCTTATTCTAGTGCAAATTGGGGTAGAATATCACCATGGCTGTGAGGTTTTGCTTTGCTTCCTTTGGATCAGGCTCAGAAGATGGTGGGAAGTAAATCAGCAAAACCCAGCAAGCCTGAAGGAGCTCAGGAGCAGTGTGGTTACTGTTGATACCACGTAGAGCAGGCACACTTTTTGGGTGCCGTGAAAGGCAGAGGTGACATTTCATCTAGTGATATTAGCAAAAATTTTCAAGGGGTCCAATAACCCTCCAGCTCACTGCAAATATTGTGCTGGCTCCAGATCTCTGGTTAGCACCAAATTGCTGAGCAAATAAAAAGCCACAAAATGAAAAGAGAATGGAATATCAAGCACTCCAGAGACAAGAAATACCAAAAGACATGGTTCTCCTCAGAAAATCAGCTCTTCTCTAGTGCACACACCTGGCAGTCTTTATTCAGTCTTTCTTGCCTTTATATAGAAAGAGAGAATGAATATATGTATAATTAAGAGTTAGGGCTGGATTTGCACTGAAATGAACCATCATAACAGTAAGAATTCCTGACTTTTTATGTGCCTAAAATATCTTCTTTGAATAATACTTGTGTTAATCTTATTTTTATTTTCAATTTATTTAATTCTGAAAATTTATTTAAGTTCCTGAGATGCCTTGAAAGAAGTCACAGACAATTACATGCTCCTGCTTAATATTCAGAAGAAAGAGAAAAGAAGCTGTTAAAACTATCCATGGTCTGTGCCAGAGCTCCAAATGTCTTCTCTGAAAACTAATTACATCTTGGCATATGGAGTCCTGGCAAAAGTGTTGCAATAAAAATAGAGGACAAGAAAAGAACTAATTCTCTCAATTTAAAAAATAATTCATAGAGCAAAACTCCATGGTCTCCTGCTGCTTGCAAGCTGTTAATATAGAGCAGTGAGGAACGTTTCCTAATTTAGTATGGACTTTCTTCTAAGAACTGCCAATTCTTCAGATGCCGGGGGAGAACTAGAGTAGCAGAGCTGTCCAGAATATCAGATTTATAGTTGTTTTTGTCAGTCTCCGCTGCCTATCAGTGGAGATACTGGCAAGAAATCCAATTAAATCAGGCATCTCTTATTTGGAGACTTGAATCCTAACAAGGAAACCCAGGTTCTAATGAAGAAAATGAGAGTTTGTCATCAACTTCAGTGGAACCAGGATTAAAAGAATTGGTCTTGATTTTAGCAATTATCAATGGGAAAGAAGGATATTTGAAGTATATGCTTAAAATTAAGCTATTAACCAAGTCCCATTGACTTTAAATTGGGACATCATATTGGAAATGTAACTGTTAGACCCTTCAAGGAGATTCATCTTACCTACCTTTAGATTTCTACCATGTCTGTCTCTCTTCTAGTCACTCTTCACACTTTCATAGCCATGGAGAGAAATAAGCAGCTTAAAGATGTGAGTAATCTACTCTTGGTGTTTATGACATAGTGCCTCTTTCTCCAGATTAACTAGCAAAGGACACTTGGGCTACATCTGTGCTGTTAACTTAACGGTGTTGATTCTCCTCACTGGTTGTGGAAACTGTTCCTGGTGCATTTTCTGCCCAGGGCCAACAGACATGTTCCCAAGTAGTCCCCAGACACAGCTGAGGAGCTGCCACAAGCCAGGGTCATTCCCCATGGGCTCTATGGATGCAGCTGTTCTGTTCCACAGGGGAAAGAACTCATTCACACAGAAGTGGACAGCTGCCCTTTGTGTCAGACAGTGGGGACATAGACATAACCTAAGACACTTTGTCCAGTTTACAGGTTAGCTTTTGGGATGTCTGCATTAAGCCGCATGAATCCCATTTATACAACTAGTAGTAGCTTGAATAGTTGGCTTTTTCTTCCTCATGTAAAAATATCCTATAGCACAAAATTAAGTTTGAACAAGGCAAGGGCAAACATGGTAGTCAAGCAAATAGCATCACCTGTTGTAAATCAAGATTAACAAGGAAGTCCTGTCAGCAGCAGCAGAACTGAATTTCCTTGCAGTTTTGATGCAGTCCTGGCCTGGCCGACAGGAATCTAGAAAGTCTGAAAAGAAGTTCAACATGTTGCAGTTACTGTGCAAACCTTGGTCTGTGTTACTCAGAGCAAATGGGAACCCTATTGTGTGCTTGATGCATGTCTGTATGAGAACCCTCAATGTTTATCTTACTACGTCTGGCTTTTTTACTGTAGCAGTATAATTAGTATTTTGACATTCATATAGAAGGAGGGAGAGTTAAAGCTAAATAGATACTGAGCTGTCATATGGTGACAGCACATTCCTGAATGTTTCTCATATTTCATACACTTTGTGCCTTTGAATGCTCAAGTATTTTTCTTCCAAGATTTATTTAGAAGAAAGCTAATCTTGAAACACTTGTGACTTTGGGTATGTGTTTGTGAAATGCAATGTGCCATAGAATAGAGATATATTAGTGTACCCATGGCCATGGAGAAAGTCAGCTTCAGCCTTGTCAATCCCAGATCGGTTCAGAAGAGTGTGATCTTTCTAGAGTCTGAGTAGATATGTTATATAAAGGAGAAGGAGAACACTTTGACCATCCAAACAGCAATCTTATGGGAGATATTTTCAGAATCAGCAGAGAGATTTTAGGCCCAGTCCCAATGAAAGAAAAAATGACAGGACTTCCAAATCACCAGGGCTATTTAATAATTCTAATTAGATTGCATATTAATATTTTTTACCTATATCACTTTTCACCAGGAGTCAGCTGGGAATGATAATGCTGCATCTTTAAACTATGTTCATGATAAATAACAGAAGTATACGGTGCAAGTATGTTACTTTTCATTTTAAAACAATACAAAACATACAATTCAGTAGGTTCATATTGAATGCACTCTTGGTGATTAGACAAAGCTCTGTTAATACTTGCTACCTTTGCTAGTTCAGGTTTTGATCTATCACACAGAATTACTGCATAAGGTTCTGGATTCATTTGGACTAAAATTAAGAGGTAGAGTCATACCTCTTATCCTTGAAATTAAGGAGGTGTGTACTTTATTTAGCTTAACATCTTCTGCATTAATGAGGACAGCACGATATGTAAGAACACTGCCCTGGAGAAAACACTAAGAAACTAGTCCCTTGTATTGAATACACACAAAAAATTATTCAAATTTACTCCAATTTTATCAAAATTGTATTATTTCTACAGCTTCACCTTGTATTTCATTACCAAGGACAACTGTAGCAAACAATCAAAGCATTCTCATTTATGCTAATGTTTCCTTTCATTTTGTTTTTCATTCAGCAAACAGGGTTGTACTAATCTTCCTCAGCAACAGGAACACTTCAGTCTATTAATAGAACTAGATGTTCAGTGTTCAGCTATCAAATTATGTTAAGCATAATTCTTATTCCAGAATTAAACAGTAATAAAAAGGTATAGAGGGTACAACTTAATAAAATAATTACATTTGCACTAACATAATGACTGAAAATGATAAGATTTGTGACTATTTCGTAAATACCTAGTGGTTTCTCCCGTGTTTGCAAATAGTAGATAATAGGGCACCAATCAAAGTCAGAGAATGAAATGCAGGCGTTAGACTCACGAGTCAATGAATTGGGCTTTAATGAGAGCTGCTTGTGGTCATTGAGGGAAAGGCAGGGTGGCCAACGATGCTTCTGTAAGAGCTCACAGCACAGACTGAGCGAGGTTTGAGCTCTGAAAATCACACGCGGCCGTCAGAGCTGCAGAGCCAGCCTCCACATGGGGACCCCACAGGCTTGGCTGAAACACTGACAGTCTGTAGCAGCTCCTTAAAGAGCTGACAGGCAGCCACAGGCCCTCTAATCCGGTGGTAAAATGTGCATCAAGACCCAGTGACTATAAACAGAAACTACACTGTCAGGATTGGAAAAAGGAAGCTGATGTTTAACTAGGAGGGCAACTAACCATCACAACTTCCTGATAAATCAGATAAAGTCTTCATTATGTCAGACCTTAAAAACACGGAATCACAGAATTGTCAGAGTTGGAAGGGACCTCAGGAGATCATCTAGTCCAACTCCCCTGCCAAAGCAGGGTTGCCCAGACCACATCGCTCAGGACTGCATCCAGGTGGGTCTTGAAAATCTCCAGAGAAGGGGACTCCACGACCTCCCTGGGCAGCCTGTTCCAGGGCTCTGTCACCCTCACTGTAAAGAAGTTCTTCCTCATATTTGAATGGAACTTCCTCTGTTCCAGCTTGTGCCCATTGCCCCTCATCCTGCCATGGCTGACTGCCTTCCACTATAAAAATTGTAGGTCAACCCTAAGTAAGTTATGGTACATGCTGTATCTTGTGATATAATATTAAAAACAGAATTATTGTCCTTTTCCCTACCTACACATTGAGGTAATTGCTTCATTTTTTGAAGGACATCATTTAAAGTTCACTATAATATGAATTTTATCCTTTGCCCTGTATCCTGGTTTCAGATAGGATAGAATTAATTTCTAGTAGGTGCTGTGTTTTTGATTTGGTGTGAGAAGAATGTTGAGAAATGTTGATAACACATAGTGTTTTAGTTCTTCCTAGGTAATGTTTATATTAGTCAAGGACTTTTTCAGCTTCCCATTGACAGGACAAGCTGACAGGAGGATATTCCATACCATAGGGGTCATGCTCAGTGTATAAATGGGGGTTGGCCAGGGGGCCTGGATCTGCGATCACTGCTTGGGATGGGCTGGGCAACCAATCATCAGGCGGTGAGAGCAACTTGTATTCTTTCTATTTTGTATATAATTTTTATTATTATTCTTATTTTCCTCTTCTGTTCCTGTTCTATTAAACTGTCTTTATCTCAGCACTCAAGCTTTTTTTCTTTCCTTTCCTTTCTTCCTTCTCCCTACCCTACTCAGGGCAGGGAGTGAGTGAGCAGCTGCATGGTCCTAGTTGCTGCTTCAGGGTAAACCATGACAACCTGCTATTCTGCTTCCTTATCAATGATTCTTCTTGAAGAGCAGCATGAACTTTACTGCCAGGTGGTGCAGACAAACCCCATGGCTCTTCTGCAGCCTGTGGCAGATGCCCCTTCCACAGCCAGAGCAGGAGAGGAAATCACTTCCATTTAAACAAGAACTGGCTCTGTGGATGCAGGTCAGCTCTGTCATGTATGATTCTTTGACAGCCATCAAGTCTTCCTACCATCGTTGTTTTGGATTATTTAATGAAGACCAACAGAGAGATCTGGAGTGGAAAAGAAACAGGACCAGTACTGAGTGGTGTGACTGCAGGCCAGGGCTCTGTGTCACTTGGGAGTTAAAACCTAGACTGTCAGCGAAGCTCAAAGGCATCTCATCTCATTGAGAGTAAAATTAGGGTTGTTGTGCATAGTGTTCGGAAATAGCACAGTATGTAAATGCAATTAAACCAGCATCATTGATGACTCTGAGAGACTATGCCAGCAGCATAAGTCCCGGCAGAGCTGCGGCTGGCTCTGAGGCCCCCCTTCTCCTTCCCTTGTGGAACAGCTACTCCCTAGGGAACGAGACATGAGCAGCCTTTTGCCCTTCATTGCTGATGTGGCTTTTAGGCTGCATCGCAGTATGGTCCCTCTGTCAAGTCCTTCCTGTGCCCACACACACACTGTTGGATCAGCCCGGCATCTGCTTCCCAGCACCACTGCGGGATCCCCCAGAGCCATTGGGAATCAGAGCACTGAGGGAACATAGAGACATTTTCAGTTCCTCAAGGTCAGACCAGCTATACCCAAGTTTTTTCTTGGCCACACTTTTCTACTGCTTCCCAGTTGATGTTTTCTCCAAAACACTGCCCTTCTTTGGACATTTCTATCTAGCTACTCTTCTTACCAAAAGCTGATGTTAGAATGAAACCTGATTTGAATTTGAATTTGAGGTACTATTTTTCCAGAGGGCTGTGGTGATGTTTGTGGAAGGTAATCCCACCTCAGCAGCTGAATTCAGCGATGTGCACCCACCTGCCCAGCACTAAGCTTTGAAACGGTACCAGGAAGATGAGTAAAGGGCTTGTTATGTTAAAGAAGATGAAACCAGGGAGTAGGGTGGCTTATTATCATTGTGTCATGATCCCAGCCAGCCACTAGGACCACACAGCTGCTTGCTCACTCCCCCCATGGTGGAATGGGGAAGAGTATAAGTGAGAAAACTCATGGCCTGAGATAAAGAGAGTGTAAACATTAAAGCAAAAGCCACAAATACAAGGAAGGAGAAACAAGGAAATCATTCACTGCTTCCCATCGTCAGGCAGGTGCTCAGCTGTCTCCAGGAAACCAGGGCTCCGTCACATGTAACGGGTACTTGGGAAGAGAAACATCATAACACTGAACATCACCTTCCTTCCTTCCTTCTTCCCCGAGTCATATATACTGAGCATCATGTCACTGTTTGGAATCACTCTGTTTGGAAATTGTACTCTTTCTGTCCATCCACTTTTTTCTCCTTATTGATACATCAGATTACTGATAACAAATGTTGCCAGACCAGCCTTGAAGGCTCCAGCTCTTCTCTTTTAAACCAGAAACACCATGGGCAGCAGTGGTGCAGCTTGGCTCTGCTCTTTTGCTAATATGCCTTATTCCCCAGTGCAAGGGACCTGCAGGGAACAGAAGGAATTGAATTGCTGCCTTCCCTGTAGTTATGTTGCTAATGAAAGAGGCTCATGGATATTTTTTGAGAAATGGGACTGAGACCACAGCTCACTTCATCAGGGTAACTCATCAGTGAAGACAAACACACTTGTGATTGAACCTTGCAGCCTTCCTTTGGGGGTTTACTGGGAGGGAGGGGAAGCTGTGTGACAACATTAATTAATGCAAAAGTCTGCACATAACTCCCTGTCTAGGAAAGAGACCGGGTCTAACTGGAAGGTGCTGAGACAGATGAACATGTACTGCAGAATTAACCAGCTGGTACACGCTGTAGGCAGTACATTCCATACAATTAGTGGCCTGTTGTTGAGGTCTTTTGGTCATGAAGTGGCCAAGATGGTTTCCATTCCCTCACTAGTGTGCTACATCAACCAATGCTAGTTGGAGGACACCCGAAGACAAACTAAACCCCCTGAAACCAAATTCTTGTTCATGCTAGGTAAATGTTTTCATCCTTCTTTTGGCCCACAAGCTTTAGCTTTGCCTGGCTTCATCACTGTGGTCCTGATGTAAGTCTGCATCTCAGCTGCATATTGGGAAAGCCAAAGTCCACAGTGCTCACAGAGGACTTTAGGTTTATACAGAGGAGGGTGCTTATAAAGGCTTGTCTTAACTGCATAGGGAAAGCCGTGACTGTGAATGAAAAAAAAATCCAATTAATTCTATTTTCTACAAAGAATATAAAGAAGAAAAATTCCATGGAGACATTCCTCAAATCTTTTGCCTTCCATCTACTACAAACCAAGAGAAATTCTGCTAAGAAATGCATGTGTCAAAAATGTGTATGGAAAATAAATCACTGCTTAGTATGCATGTGACTGGAGAGGAGGAGTGCTGTCCTTTGCTGGAAATCTGAAGATGATATTGCACCCAACATGGCAAAGCAGGCTTCTGTGAACAGCCTCTTCCAACAGCATCTAAGAGCTGTCACTTTGGAAAACTGCTGGGAACACATACCTGTGATAACCTAGCCAGCCACTGAGTGTCATCTTTGCTCCACAAACCCAGCTGAAATAGTCCTCGTGTGACGGAAAGGAGAGAGGATGCTTGACCCTTAAGGAGAGCTCAGATATAACAACTATTAGGAGATAGACACAATCCTAGTTCTAAACTGGAGAGCTTAATTAACTCACCTGCTTTAATAAGTGCTCAGCCTCTCTGTTCTGCAGTTTCTCTCTGATGTAAAGCAGGTATTTGAACTTAAAGATCACAGCTTGTTTCTAGAGAAGGGAAGGACTAAATTTCTTTCTGCTGTTGACTCCACTGCCAACAGCTGCGTTAAACCAGGGATGGATTTGACCCAGTGACTCATAGGGCTGTGCTAATGGGAACAAAAGCAGTGTTTTCATATCTTTCGCTTCATAGTTGGTGGCTCCATCTCATGATGCAGCGACTGTTCTGTTTTCTTCCTCATTAATTAATTGCAGTATATTGTTCTCATGATTTGGCTTGCAACTCTTTTGCATTGCAAGAGATAGCCTGGCTGTTATATTTTTCCATTGAACACTGGTCAAGGTTTTCTGTCCAGGAATCAAATGTTACGTTGTTTGAACCAAGACTCTCCACTTAATGACCATAACTCTCATAATGGACTCAACCTCTTTCTCAGCTCTTGCTGGATGGGCTTTTGTGGGATTCCAGGACCGTTCCCTGCCAGGTCAGAAAATGCTGCCAAGACCTCAGGGATCTACAACACATTCCATGGCTTGCCAGGAGAAAAGCTGTACCAGTTCAAGCTACTCCCAGGTGACCTGGGACTCTGGACAACCCCCAGCATGTCTCTCCCAGATTCTTTAGTTATGGTTCTACATGGGGAAGGCCGTGGACAAAGTCATTTCCAACTGCTCTGAGATGTTAAAAGTAGTTTTCTTCTACCATTAGTCTGCTGGCACACCTTTGCCTTTACATGGCCATGGGACTCATCTCAAGATGGTCCTAGGCAGCACCTCCTTTGTTGCTTTTACAGGAGGTACAGCTGAGCACCACTGAGGTAATCAAAATGTATTTATCGGTTTCTTGTTACTATATATAAGCTGTTAGGAAGTTTGAATCCCTGCTGGGGCTGATCAGGAAATCATTAGACTGAAGTAGAAGAAAATTAAATTCTAGAGGATACTGTTCTTAAAATGTGCCATAAGGATGCAGGAAAATATGAAGATTCATGCAAGAGGAGGACCCTGAATGACAGAGGAAGTTCTCACCCAAGAATTTTCAATGGAAGGAGAAAGAGAAATACAGCAGTGTCTGTGGGTATATGTGCCATTTCAGTTTGGTCTGTGTATCTTCTGTGCTGATGTATAAGGAGTGACTGTGTTGAGACAGCAAATGAACAGTATCTGGTTTCCCCAGGAATTTATCCTTGGCTAATTAAAACTGTAAACTCAGAACATCCAATGGGACTGCTGTTCTGCAAGAGGACAAATCTTGCTCAAACCTGAACAATGGCACCTGAAGATACAGGAGCTACGGGCTTTAGTTCAGCCAACTGGACAACAGGATAATTCCAAGAATGTATACCAGTGTCAGATATATTCGTCCAATCTCATAGATGGAGATCTGACTTTAATTTCTAGGTCAGCTACTGACCCATTGTCTCTTTTTATTATCTGCGATGAGGAAGCACATTAAGTTCCTCTGAGCTGGAGCTGAAGAAATATCCTGTTAACAAACATGTAGTTTTCTCATCCATCTGCTTGGAGACAAGAATCCAGCGTGCTGCCATGACCTCTGTTTTTATTCAAGGTCTCTGGATATTTGTCACTTCTGATTTTTGCATTCCTCCTAAACCTGGACACAACACTTAGTGCTGTAGGAGTACAGAGAACCACCATGATGCAATGTGCAGACCTGCTTCCACTTTGTAGATATAGTTTCCTCTCAAATCAAGCAATTCTTGGAAGTATTCATCATCTATAGGAATCCTTCTTTCATAAAGATTTAGGACTGGATGAAGCATAATTAGATCATTTTTTAAGGCAAGACCCAGAGTCACGTCACTGATTCAACAGCTACAAGACAGAACAATCTAGTGTGGAGTTAAACTCCTCTTGCCTTTACACCCAAGCTTTTTCCCCTGGAGCATTTTTTCATTATCTCTGATTACTTAGTCATAAAGATTTAAGGAGTAAGGACAAAAATCCTGTCTTCTTGGTGTGCCTTCACATTGGTACAGAGCTTGCAATGCCGATATTAATAAAGGGTTGCAACAGTTCAGCTATTAATACATTTTCTCTGGCAGAGCTTAGCAGAATATTATGAATTCTGGGTAGAGTATGTTATGCTAATTAGCATAAATATAGGAAAGACCTTTTCCCTTCTGAATATAAGAATACTCAAAACGAATACTGCCACTGACATATGCACACAGGAACATAAGATTATATGTATCACAGGCAACATCATCTTATTAGCTACGAACATATGTTTTGTACAAAGAGAGGCTCTGATTGTTAAAGGCAGGGCAGGACGCTGGCAGATGAGGTGAGGAGAAAGAATTAAGAGATGAAACTTGTAGGAAATAGTTCACAGAGACACCCTTGGAGACTTCTTAGACTGAAAACTGCCTGTTTCTATACAGTACATAGCACAGTCTTCAGAGTTTTTTGGGGACCACAGCCCCCAGTCACCCAGCCTCCTGTCCCCTGCCCCCCATCAAATATATATCAGTTAATTAGTGTGGACTGTTTTTCCCTATTTTGAATGAGAGCTATCCTGCAAAGAAAAAGGGGAAAAAACAAACCAACAAAAGATATCTTTCCTTCCTATATTCCAAGTATCCACTTTTATGGAAATGAACTGCCTTGTCTGAAATGTTTCCCTATATCATTCCCAATAATGTAATAACTCCATAGGAATAAATGGTTGTGGTTTGTTTTTTTATTTTTATTTTTCCTTTAAATAGTCTTGAAATAAGAAATGGAGAAACTTCCAAAGCTTTTGTAATCAATTGACAGAATTGGATATTGTGTATGAAATATTTCTTTCAGAGAGATAACCGGGACCGTCTCACAGCGGGAGCTACAGTAGGATAATGAAGCACAATCCTTCTAATTACAAGACCAAAACAAAACAAAATGCTAATGCTTCTCAAATCACATGTAGTGCACAGACATAGTGGATGTTGTTAAAGTGAAGGTCTTTACATGTTCCCCCTTGTCTTTTGTGTCCCTTTAGGCTAACAAGAAATTCTCTACTATTATGGTTGTTCACATAAAGCAGAGTTTGGCTCACGTTTATTGATGGCACTGATACAAAGTGATTTAACCACCTGAACCAAAAGTAGGGATTTAATGAGCAGTGAGAATTTTGGGTTTGAAGGCATAAGGTTGGAGTGTCTCCTCCAAGCACTGCTAAAATTTGTTTCTGTTGACACTGCACTGAGTTTACTGTAGGTTTCAGTGAAACTTTTGTCAGGTATCTGATGCAAAAGTCCACTAGGAATGGTGGAATTTAGGCGGCCTTTGGGTCAGGCCTAATGAAGAGGCCTTCCTAGTTACTTGAGATTGAACTGTAATTTCTCTGCGAACGCTGATGAGCAATTTTACATGAGAGTAACAAGAGGAAGTAGAAACAAATGGACAGCAGAAGTTCCCTTCATTTTTCATTCAGAAACTGCCAGAAAAGTCAGCTGTCTTCAGCTCAGGACTAGAAAATGGCATCAGATGCCATATCTGAAGGACTCTGAGCAAATAAGGATATGAGCAGCCTGATGTAGCAAAATTCCCTGCTGACTTCTTAGAGATTTGCATGGGGCTTTGGTAAGGCTGAATGTTTCTATTTGACCTGTGTTGTGGTGCTGCACCATAAAAAATTAAGGTGATACACAGTATCTTCTATTATTCAGTATTACTCTGAAGATGCACCAAAAGGAGTATGTTTTCCAAACACAGGATGGTCTGTCTGCCGTTACTTATGTTGCAGTAAATTCTCTGAGGGATACATTATATGACTCAGAATCGGTTTGAAATAACACAGTCCCACTTGGTTCCTGGTAATCACATTGGAGATGCACTTTGCACCATGCTATGCACAGAACCTGTCGTCTTATTCAGATCCATCTTTTTAGCCTCTGCTTTCTTTAAGTACAAAAGCACAAAGGCAGGACAACAAAAATTCAGGTTTTGGTGAGATAGCATTTGTGATTATGATTCTAGCTTGTGTGTTTGTTTATAGTAAAAAGAATATATGTATTTATAGCTACACTATAAGCCTGACTGCTCCTTATCCTTTCTTTTCAAGGGTGAAGGTGGAAGTAGAGGGAAGGCAGAACTTAACCCAGCCATTCAGATACAAAATGCTAGAATTTTTTGTGTTAAATCTTAGATATCTTTATTTACAAAATTCCTCTATCACTTATTCTTGATCCAGTCAGTACAGACTTTTACATTTGATATGATATAAGCATGATAAAGGCAAAAAAATCTTTATTTATTTATTGTTGTGTGGGTTAAATATCTGCTTGTTAACAGAAATGCAATAGCAATAATTTACAAAAGGCTTTAGCCATTAAGACAGATACCTCGGAGAACAAGTATTTCTCATTCTATCACAGCAACAATTTATTGAAGGTCTCTATTTAGAAACATAGATGGTGAATGTCTTGAAGATGGTCACAGAACTGCAGTTGCTCTAATATTCTGTACAATTTTGATTATCAGGATCCAATCATAGACCTGCAGTGCATGGATGCAGTTCTTTGAGCTTCAGGGTGGACTCCTGCAGGCCTAGAATTATGTAGTCTGAGCTGCCTAACTCTTCTTTGAATTTAATTGCTCAGAAGTACATGAAGCTTTTTTACATGTTATAGAGGCATTCTGAATACTCTGCTTATTTTCCCTTCGCACGTGTTCTCTGTCAACCAGACAGAGTTAAGATTGCCTTTATCTCACTGGTGCACTGTAAACATTGGTTAAGTGAAGAGCTGGAAGTATTTAATTATTGTGATAATATGAGGCCATTATATCCCATTGATTGTAGGTAGCTGGCTCTAGGGAATGCACTGTATAAGCATCTGAAGTGCTTTCCAGATACTAATTATTGCTACAAGACTGTCATTCCCATTTGAAGGTAGGGAATTTAAGGCATGGATTAGTGCATATTGGGGCTTTCAAACACAAGTCCTGATCTAGACACTGAAATCCATACTGAAAATTTCCAACTAATTACAGAGTTTTGTTATTTCCAAGGTTGATGGAAATCTGTCAGGGTATTACAGAGATATTCAAAAGATCTGAATGAAGCCTTTTGATTTGGCCAAGCCATCTTTGCTGTTAGGTTTTGATCAATTCTGTTAGTGCAGAAATTATGGTGGTTAACACAACTTGTGTGATTTAAGGGCAAATGTTGGAAACTGCGGGCCAAGAGTCTTGCTCCCTGCTGTGCTGCGAGCTGCTGAGGTGAGACCTGGGGATTCCAGATTCTGCCTCCTACACCTCCTTCCCTTCCAGCTCTCTGTCTCCAGTAGCAGGAACTCACACTTCTGGTCCAGCACAGCTATGCTGCAGACGGAAATGCCAAAAGGCAGCTGAGGTAGTGAGGAGGAATGTGGGCTCTTCTCCAACGTGCACAAATATCTAACGTCTCGCTAATGCATTTAAATTAATGCTCTTGTAGTTTCCTGGTAAGAACAAAAATATCTTGTGGTGCAGGCACTTTCCCTTTTAGTGAACACTGAGGTCTCCAAAGAATGAGGTCTTGACAGTCTGAAAGAATTGTCTTTTTTCAAGCAGAAAGGTCAGCTACAGCTGGAGGAGCTGCAATGAGAATACCTTCAGACTGCTCTGTCAGTTACCTGCATGATGAATTGCTGGGAGCTCTTTCTCCAAGGCTAGATATATTTAGACTTCCATTGATAGATCATTCTTTTAAGGGCAGATTGATTGGGCCAAGGGATGAGCAGACCAGCTAGAATTTGGCCTGAATGCAGGTAGTGATTAGCAAAATGGATCCTCACCTGCAACTCTTCCCCTTAGATCGTTTTTCTGTGGTAAATCTGCCTTTGTTCACTGACTGGCCTCTGTGCTGAACTCTGCTACATTCAGAAGTGCCAGCAGGAGCAAGGAACAATAAAATGCCCAGGAGGACATTTTAATACATTTAAATCTCTTAAAGTGGTGGCATTCAAGCATAGGCTGCAAGATTCTGCTGAACTGGAGGGTGCAGCATGTTTTTCTGCAAGCAATAACAAAGACTTGGGGTGGGCTCTGGTCCTTGCACTGTCCAAAGCCCCTGTCCTGCAAGTCACTGTGATTTCCAGTACCTCACTTTGTGGCATTATGAGAAAGTAGTCCTTTCCAAAACAACTTGAAAACATATTCCCCCAAATGGACCAAACATATTATTTTTTTGACCTGCTTTTTTTTTTTTTTTTCCCATGAAATTGGAAAAGCGGGTTTGAAGGGCTCTTCTGAGACTGCAGAGGTGCCTGGCTCCTGCTCCAGGGAATTGTCCCCACAGGGATCACACTTCTGGAATAGTAAATTCCCATCACAGAAAAGAGAGGCCATCAGATCCCCCAAGCTCTTAATTTGTCTTGGATGTTTTGCAACTACAAAAGGACATGCAGAGCAATGACCAGCTTAAGTAGCCAAAAGCTATGGCTACAGCAGAGTCAGAAGTAATTTCCCTGTAGGCAGAATTTAGCTTTTTTGCCCACTAAGGAGGAAAACATGGGCACCCTGAAGTCCAGCTGCTCGACCAATGCCCCTTGGTCATCAGCAGTTTTAGGTGGGTTGGTGGGGTTTCAGGTATCTGAGGCTGTTAAGGAATAACTACACTGGTGGATTCCGTTACAAACATAGGGAGAAAGAGATGCCACATTGGAAAGGAACAAAAACTGGGCTCTGGGTGCTGGCTCTGGAGCAGGGCTGTAAAAAACCTAATGCAAATTTAGGTTTAATGCCATTAAAAAACCTCATGCAACTTCAACAGTACTGCAAGCAGTCTGAAGGCTTGGAAACGACAGCGGGAGCAATTTGTTTCTGTCTGTTCAAAATGCCGAATTTTGTCTGGCCAAGTTTCTAATTTTATTACTACCGGTTTGAATCTCTAAAAGAGAACTGTGAAATGGTAAAGCAAACACTTCAAACAAAACTTAAAATGAAAAATTTTAAGAAGTCTAAACTTCTGCAAAGTAGGTAAAAAAACCCCTCCACACAAGTTCATCCATAATATTGTTTTCCTGTTAACACGTTTCGAATTTGGCCAAAAAAATGTTTCCTCTCAACTTAACTTGAAGCCTCATCATGATCTCAAGAGACAGAATCAAGAGAGAGAAGCTTTTGTTCTTATAGCTTCTGGAAACGTCTATCAAAAACTTCAGTGTGAGGGTTTGTAATGAACCTGGATATCACAAAAGATCTTCTGCCAAACACAAATCAAGCTGGAATTGAGTGCTCTTCAGCTTGGCTTCAGCCTCCTACAAACCAATCTCCAGCCACAGACAAAGCCCAAACATCTCCTGCTGTGAAAATGGGACAGGACAGCTGGATGAACAGACAAACATGCAAGGAAGAAAGATTTTGTTTTTTGTCAAAAAGCCAGAGAATAAAACTGATGTCTAGCTTGGGAGCCCAGGAGGTTATGACAACCTCTTTGGAGGTGAAACTTTACAACACCAAGTGCGATGCCAGGCTGTCTGAAGATTCAGACAGACATGGGGATATGTGGCCTTGCTACTGAACCTCAGTTAAAAATGCATCAAATCTTCCCAGTTTACAGGGTCCACAGATCAGCAAACAGACATTTGACTGACTGGGAACAGCCCGTTCAGTCACTGCTGCTCAGTGATGCTGCCCTGACCAGCCATGCGTGTCCTCGGTGTCCACCCCAAGGAGAAAACAGTGCCCTGGTTTAAACCTGCCTGAAGCTCTGAGCATGAGGAGCTTCTCAGATATTGAAACTTTGAATTGTTGTTTGCTCAGCCTTTTAACAACTCCTTACCAAACTTAGCCATCTTCTTGTTTTTATTTTCTAAACTGAAAAGGAATCAGCTTTCAATTTATTTTTAGTGAACAGAAAGTGATTTCACTTCTTCTCCCAAAACTTGTTTACAAGAAAGCATAATAATTAAAAAAGAGCTTAATTTATCATATGTTGATTAAAAAATTAATTCTTTTTCAATTAGTTCATACCATTTAAAAGAAAACTCAGAGAGAGTTTAGCTTATCGCTGAAGAATTTCCACAGATTTATGTTCCTAGAAAGTTTTCAGGTGTCAGACCACTATTCTCCTGTCTGGGATGTGTCCACTCCTCAGCAAGCCCTGAACTACATTACTGATGAAATAAATGACAGTAACTTCAGGCACTGAAAGAAACCATCTGGTGGAGAGGAGACCAACAGATGTGCTTTCACTGTCGGTACCTCAATCCACATACTTAAGAACAGCACTGCTATATACCTCTGTGTTCACCTGCTTATTAATAATGCAGCATTTCTGCTCCTGCAGCGCTGAGGGATCCCATTCATCATGCTGGGCCCTGCGTCCTGCCAGACCTTGTAGTCTCAAAGCACTAAAGCCCTAATGCTCCAGTGAACTTGGTGCCCTGGCCTTGGAAGAAAATGAAGCACAGGACCAGGTCTTAAGGAAACAAAACAAGCAGCTGCTCCCTGAATGGGACCTGGAATGACACTGATCACAGCCACACAGGGAATAAGTAACAGTAGGAAGAGAAAGCAAGATCTTCGAAGTGCTACCCCTACATACTAATTGCCAAATCAACTCTCCTCCTGAACAGAAGACAGTGAATCTTATTCCTTCCTGCTGTGTCTTCTAGACATACTGTCTCTGATCACGGTTTCTTTCGATATTCCATTTTGAAATCAAGCTAAGCAATAATATGATTATAGAAGCACATCCATATTGTCTCTGGGCAGGTACCCTGGACTCACCCAGACCCACATTTTCAACGCTCCAGCAAGTGTGACTTGCTAGGTAAGGCAGAGTGGGTTGAGGTGCTCAGTGGGTTAAGGAATAAAAAAGTTTATGAGAAGCACTTTTTTCAGGAAAGTCAAGGACTAGAATGGTCAGGGCTCAACAGAGCAAGGAAGGACCCAGCAGTCTGAGGTTTGGAGCTGCTGCTGGACAAAGCCCAGGAAGGTCCATAAACCTTGCTGGCTGAAATCCCTCACCTGTCTCAAAGACAAGGACTGTGCAAAACGATGGGACAAGATTATGGATGCACACGTGCTTTCTGCGCTATGCCATGGATCCAGTAAGGTGAGCATGAGTGAATTATGGATGCTCTTTTGATTGGTTTGCAACGATCTTTTAATGGCATTGAGACAGTGTGAAGTTACAGTGTATTGATTTTCTTTTGTCCATGCAGTAATTTGTAGTGGTGGAGATTTATTCTCCTCTTTATGTTTTCCATAAAGGTAGTAGGCAGCGAGGCCAATGACAGCTGGCAGTTGGTGCCCCATTTCTATGGAGGGCACAGAGAGCCTCCTCTTGTGCTCAGAGCATCGTCGAGTGCCAGGGGACTAGCTGAGGGAGAGCAGAGTTGGCACAGGTGATTTCTGTGGACTCATTTCCATCACTGACAGGCAGTGATGCTGTCAGCTAGGTCAAAGCTAGTTTGACACGCCAACTCTCAGACCAGGGGACCTGTTCTGCTAAGTCTTTCCCTCAAGTAAGCACTCTTTCTAGAAAGTATTTCACAGTTGGAGTTTTATTTTGATGTATTTTTTTCTTCTTTTAATGAGTTTTGTGCAGTTTGGGACCAGCAGTACCAGCCCTACAGTTATTCTGACCCTGAATAGGAGCTAATGTAGGCTCTGGTTTCCAGCTGCACCTTGTTGCTGCAGAGAAAAGGAAAACAGCTTGAGGAAGCAGCTGCTTTTCATCAGGCTCGTCTGCAGTCTAGGGAAGGAAGAGCTGGCTGGCAGAACTATCTTTTATATTTCTGCACAGCTTTGAGATTTCATGGACATCTTCACCCCTCTTCAATCAGCAGATTCAAGGAGCTGACGCTGGTTTCAGTCTCCCCAACAAGACTTTTGTGTGCCTTTCTGCCTGGCCTGGTTTTGTGGAGTGCACGCAAAGATCTGCAAGTCAGAAAGGGACATTTTGGTCACTCTGACCATCTACAAATCACAGACTGTAATTTCAAGTTAAATTAGGCCATGACTTTTAAAAATAAAGATCAAACCTACAACTCTGACTTAAGACTGAGACTGAGAGTGTTTCGCGCTTGACTAGGTTGTTCCACTGCTTGACTGTCTGGCTTCATTTTGTGTTAATTCAGCAGGCAGGAGTGATAGCCCCAGCTTAGATTCCATCAATGCCCTAAGAAACACGCCCTAAAATAAAGACCTTGACGTGTAACTACAAGAGAGAAGGAGCACATGAATGCAAAAAGAGGAGAGAGGAAACGCTTGAGCAAATCTATGCTGCTGAACACTGAAATCACAGTACACAAGCTAAGTTGGGTCTTTGAACAACACAGCTGTGGCAGCACAGTGCTGTCTCTGCCAGAGCAATCCCTGAAATCAGCACCCATGGGGCTTTCAGGTCCCTTTTATGGCCAGACTGTTCCTACTGCCTGAATTAGCTGGGGTATCAGCACTGGACTTTGTACTTACCCTGCCTCATTCACCAGTAGGTGCTTCCAGACTGTGCACAGGCAAGTTGGTAGGTTTTCTGGGCATCCCAGTAGCGAGTTTTAACAAAATGATTGAATGGGATTGCAAAGTAGGTTTGTGTGTGGATGGAGTCCTCCTCAAAACCTTTGGAGCTTCGGAGGAGAGGGTGTTAGGGTGCTTGATGGAGCTTCTACCAAAGGTCGAGCGGAGGTTGGTGTTAGAGACCAGCTAAAAATGGGATTAGATCTTGTCACCCTAAATGAGAAACAAGAAACCTTGATGATATATTATGCTTGATGAAATAGAGGAGCCAGCAGAATGATAGAAAGGCAACAAAATTCAACACCACTTGTGTGCTCAGTGACACTGAGATTCCCACTTACTTCTGTGGTTATTTACATTCACCCTCCATGTGCTGGGTCTTGTTATTGCTAAGACTGCTAGGTCGAGAGGTCCTCGAGCTTCAAATCTCTCATCCCAGAAAATGATCCCTGTCGTTCTGCTCTTCAGAACCCTTCTCAAAGCATGTCCTAATAAAATAGGACATGACATTTTAATGACAATTTCACACACGCTGGAGACAGTGTCACTTTCTGATCCCAGCTCCTAGATATCCCCCTGTCCATTTTTTCAAGTACCAGATCTCTGTTTCTCTGTCACTGAACCTCGTGAGCAGCTGTTGCCCATTTTGTCCCTGAAGTCTTTTAGTCTTTGCAGAGTAACTAATTTTCTGTTTGCAGCTTTCCTTCTTGTAAACACCATCCAGATGTTCCAGCTGAATGTGCATGTGGCTCTATTAAAGCACGCTCTGTGTGTTTGTGTGTGGTTTATGAAGCAGTCCTGTGCTTCATCATTCACAACAATCCGGCTGATCTGTGAATAAGCCACGATAAAGCCATATTATCTTGACCAACAGATGTAATCCCTTCCTGGTTTCCTCTGATTTCAGACTATAGCCTCTCTGACTGAACCAGTTTTCTGTTTGACAAGGGCCAGCATAACCTACTGGGAGATGTTTATCACAGGTCCCTCTGCACGCTCCCAACAGAGCCTGTTACAGCCTCCTGGCTGCAAACTCCAGCTCGGCAGAAGCACTTGCTTTTGATTACAGACATCTCCAGTGTCAGCCAAGGAGGTGGATATCAAACCTGCGCACGTTGGGTGCTGCCAGCAGCACATCATAAATAATAGTAATGGAGCGTAATTGCTCATCAAGCCAAATCACAGCCTGGAGTGCTCCATCTGGCCAAGCTCCCTTTGACGTCAGCGGGAGCATTGCCAGCAGGTGTGCGAGAGGGTTGGGGTCCCAAGCAGCGGTTCCACCAACGAGGTACCACAGCAAGGGACTGATCCAGAGCCTCCTGAAGGTGCTGAGTGTCTTTGCACTGTTTTAAAAGGCTTTACCTGACTCTCCTTGCAATATTCTTCTTCCCAGCCAGTACAGCTACATCTGTGCAATAGTTATCCCAGAAGGAGCATGGAGGAGGAGAATTCCCAACACTGAGTGATGGGATTTTAAATTTGGAGAGGAGGTGGAGACTTTCCTGTTGGGTCTTAAAAGGTGGTTTCTACGGGAGGGATTTGGAACTTGAAAATGTCTGAAAGCCTGTCTTTTGGGGGATGCAGCTGAAAAAGCCCAACATGTAGTTGATACTGAAACGTGTTGTGTCCCTGATGTAAGGGCTATAAAAGCCAAACAAGCCAGAGTGCCTGCCTACCCATCGCCTATTGCTGTTTGACATTGGTATAACCCTTTGCAAGTGAAAATAATTTACTGCCCCCCACACACCCCCCTGAAAATTATTTACCATCCCCATTTCGCTTTGAACATTTACTGCTGCGGTTCAAAACTGTGATGAATGGGTTAGCTATAAATTTCCCTTCCTTCCCCCTTCTCCTCCCACCTCTTCCTATGCGATGCGGGGCTGAAGGTTAAGGCATAGGGTGTTATCTGAAGTAAGTGCTCTATTCTCCGTGCCCCATACATCCTCGCTAATGCTTATAGCTCCCCTGTGGTATTGGGAAGTATCATCGCTATTGTACGGTGGTAGAACAGGAGCTGGAGAGAGATAAATGGCCTAGTTATCAAAACTTCCTAGCCTCCCACAGCCCTCCTTGGGAATACAGCTATAAATGACATTCAAATGATGCTGATAGATGTGAGCTGGGCGGGGAGCAGAGCGCCTGCGTTGCCGGTGCCGCGCTCGGGCCAACCACTTCTTGCTGATAGTGTCATGGAGATCTCTGTTAACCTGCCACGGGCTGCCGAGGCGGTGGCCCTGTGGGTGAGATACCGCGCTGGCTGCTCGCCTTCTGCTCCTGGACAAATCCCTTGGGGTTGCAGAGGTACGAAATCAGATGGAGCCTGAGACATATTAATCCCGGAGCCTGCAGAGCTGGAGGCAGATGTGCTGGCTACAAACCGGGAGGGGAACAGTAGCAGGGGGAGCTCCAGGCTGCCAGCACCATTTTGGCTTCTTTGGCACTGAATCTGCTCAGTTTGGACCCTCGGAGGATCCAAATATCAGAGAGGAAACAGCCCTTCTTCCCCCCAGCAATGAGATGGCAGAACTGTCATTTTTGCATGACCTGGAACGCCTCCAATAGTGACCTATTGTCTAGTCCAAGGTAGTATGGCCCCTGGAGACCTGTGGTAGGTCCAAAAATCACCTCCAGGAGCTCCCTTTCCATTTACTGTCCTTCCTGGTGTGTGAAACAGAAGGACTCCTCAGCTCACATATCCCTTGGGGAATGGAGCAGGAGCAGTCAGAGTAGGTGGCAAATCTGCTTCTCTCATGAGACTGGAAGGGCTCTTGGGTGTCTTGGCATCTCTTCAGGAGATACCAGGAAAAGTCCCCCATCTGGAGGAGGAGGAGGACCTCTCATGAAAACAACCAGCAATCTGAAAGGCTTTGTCTTTTTAATTTTTTTTTTTTTTTTTTATTATTCTTATCTGGCAAGAAACAAAGGCTGAAAAGAAAGGGATAGGAGACCCTTTGTACCCTCCCCAGGTGCAGCTCTGCGAGCGCCCAGCCCTGCAGCCAGGCTTTCACTCCAGAGCAGCTCCGTGAGGAGGGGGTGAGGACGCTTCTGGTGTGTCGTGGCAGCAGAAATCCCAGGGCACCAAAGGTGCAGGGCACACAAAACCTGCCTCTTCCCGTCTTCCTTCCAGCCATAATCACATCCTTTCGGAACTTAGGTCCGAGACTGGCCCGGGATGCTCCAGCAGGGGGGTGGGGGTAGCTGTTGGGTCCGACGGGCAGGACAGACCCCCCCAGCCGGGTTTGCCCCCCGGCGCTGCTCCCTCGAGGAGCCCCCGGGCTGGGGAAGCGCAGCCGGGGCTGGGGGAGCAGCAGCATCTCCCGCAAGACACGCGTGAAAAAATCCTCTCCCCGGCGGGGCTGGGGGCTGCCTGGCCGTGCTGTGTGTCCCCCCCCGACACCCCCCGGTCCCAACCCCCGCTCCGCGGGCGGAGGCTCCGGTTGTGCTCGGCCGGGAACGAGCCGCCTGCAGCCGCCCACCCGCCGCCTCTCCCGGCATCCTTCATCCCCCTCCTCCGCTCCTTCCTGCTCCGGCGGTGGAAGCAGCCCCCCGCCGGGGGCCGGGGATGCCCTCCCCCTCCTCCTCCTCCTCCTCCTCCTCCTTCCCTCCCTTCCTCTCCCTCCCCTCCAGCCGCAGCGGGGGAGGGGGGCTGTGATGCTGCAGGGGGATCCCCGGGTGTCGAACGGGGTCTCCCCTTCCGCCGGCTGCCGGGATCTCCCCGCTCGGCTCCGGCGGCCCCAATCGGCGGCTGTTGGGGGCTG
>NW_015094509.1:23327834-23352490 GCF_001431845.1 Calidris pugnax | reverse complement strand
GCCCCCAAGAGATGCGCCCCGGGGGCCAGCGTTTTGCTTTATCATTCTGGGCGTAAAGCGCTCCCTCCAGCCCCGAGGTGGGGGGCTACAAGGGTCTTATTATGGGGCGTGCTGCCGAGTGGCTTTAGTTATTATTTATTTATCTGTTTTTTTGGTGTGGGGTTTTCCGAAATGAGCAGCGGCTTTTCAGCCTGTGTGTCTCTCGGCGTGCCCCGACCCCCTGGAAAAGGGACGCCAGGAAGGACCGAGCGCTGAGCGGTTTTAAGGCTCAAAGCGCGTTAAAGGGGGACGCGGCCGGTTCCAGCTCAGCCCGGAGCGCTGCCTGCGCTTAAACTCCGCGCTACAAACCCCGGCTGAGCCCACTCTTTCCACAGTTGAAAGTGTCAACTGGAAACCGTCGGCTTTTAGCCCGATAAGCGTCACCCTGCGGTGCGTGGGGACCGAGCGCTGCAGCCCTCGTCGACCAGAAAGTAAAAGCGAACTGAGATGAAACAAACTCATTTTGTGGCCCGAAGGTGACACAAATAAACGACCACTGTTTTGCATTCCGAAAAATTCTGTTCCCTTAAGTAATATAGAAAAAAAAATCTGTTTACAGCCCAGAAGGGAGTCGGCAGAGTCCTATTAAAATAAATATGGGCATTAGTGTTGTGAATGCGCTTGAAAATCTGGGGGATTATCAGCGATCGTGGTGTTACTGCTTTTCTTCAATGCTCTCCCGTGTGTAGAACTCTATGTGACAGAGGATTTCGGCGATGATTTCTGAGATTGGTTTGTTTGCCAAAGACAAACAAAGTGCTCCAGGCTGCATGGGCTGTGAGCCTGGAGCTGGATCTTGGGAAGTCCTGACCGTCAGGGTAGTCTTCGCGCTTGCAAATAAACACCTTGAGTGGGGGGCTGTGATTTTTACCTTCAGGCAAATTTCTCATCGATGTTTGCCGGGATTTAGCCCTGGGTGAGGAGTAAAAGGCAGCGTTCGCTACTATTGATGTGCTGCTGTGTGCCTGTCACTCATTGCTGCTCCCTTCTTCTCAGTGTTTTCATAAAGTCCATCTCAGGACACAGGTTCCTGCTTTCCAGCATAATTTCTGTGAAAATGTGGATACTGGATGCTGTGACACTTTTTTAGTTCTTTTACCCCTTTTTTTTCACCATAGGAAACCTTGTGCTAGCAGCATTTGGGAGGGAGCAACATCCTTTGGGGTGTGTTATGCTGAGAAGAGTCTTTGGTCCGGAGCTTGCTGTTTGATGGTGCTCAGTATTGCGTAACGCTGCTTCTTGTTGGGGAGAAGCACATCTGGATGGAGGGGCTTCTGTTCATCCTGCCTTGGTCAGCCCCAACACACTGCACAAGTGAGGCTTGATGAGCAGTTTGGCATCTCTCTGTTTGTGCCCAGCTGTGGCCGCTGGGTCAAATCCATGCCCAAGCTCATGTCTGGCTATAAGTAATAGGATGGTGGATGAGTCCAGGGAGGCTCAGGTGAGCTGAGAGATTCACATTGATTTGCAATGGTCTAAGAATTTCCAAGTCGTAACATTCATTTTAGACAGCTCTCCAAATTTTTGGTTAACCTTAAGATTCTTATGCAACATGGATCATAGAATGGGAAAAAAAATCAGTTTGTTTGTAAGGTGTGATTCTTTTTAGGAGTAGACCTGGTGCTCTATGTGGCCAACTTCTCTTTGGTGACTACTCAAAACTGAGATGTGAGTCTGACCTGCTCTCACAGAAGGCAATATCAGTCTTTTTAAGACAGTCAGTGCCCAATTCAACTTTAATGAAAAAAACACTTTTCAGAGTCATTATCCTTAAAGGAAGTAAAATACACAGGTCCTGGTGTGGCAGCTCAGCAGAGACATCCCATCCCTTCCCAGGACACCCAGGAAGGCTCAGCAGTCCAAGGCTGCTGTCAGCCACACGGTGTTTTTCTTCAGTCTCAGCTCTTTCTGAACTCAGTAGAAGCTGTGGGCTCTTACCTCACTGTAGGATCAAACCCTACAAAAGAAATATGTCAAAAGCGATGGAAGAGTGTGCTGAGATCTTGCTGACAGGCTTCAGAGCTTTTTCCTGCGACTGGAGAATGATGACCTGCTCAAGAGCAGGAGCAATGCTGTGGGGAAGCAGCACCTAAGTTGATACCCAGATTCTTTGTTCTTGCTTTCAAATGAATTTACTTTTAATGTTTTTCCTTCTGAAAAGGAGTCTCTCTCGTGTTGGAGGTGCTGCTGTGACACCGCGTAGTGCCATCCCAGCAGTCCCCCAGTGCTTCTTTTCAGACTAGAACAGTTTACACTTTCCTTCAGGTAGGTGAGAGATTGCCAGCCTTTCCATAAAATCTACAAATTTGACGTTGTTTTAATTTTCAGGAAGAGTCCTGTTTATCTTAATGACATGCTACACTTTGTCTCAATCTTCTGAGTAACTTTGCGATACATAACATGCAACCAAAATTAAGAGTGAGAAGGTTGTTCTCATATACAAAAAAACCCCAGAGAATAAACAGTTGAGGGCCAAAAGGGTTTGCAACATGGGTGGATGTGATGAAATCCTTATAGATCCAAGCATTCAGAGGTGTTTAATGAAGAGATGATGTAAAGGACTCCAGTGCTCTGTATATCCCAGGGTTTAGGAGGTGGGAAGCTGCTGATGGAAGAGGGTTGCAACTTTCAGGACACACCGAGGGTGTTGGGTGGGGGCAGGAAGGGGTTTTGCAGAGGCTTTTCCAAAAGCTTTGGATGCCAGAACTGCTAAAAGGGTGGGACATATGGGATCTCGTTAAATGGTACAGTGACACCCATATGGCTGCAAAGGGGTCACGATCCGTTGTGTATCTCACTGCTATAGTGTGCATATAAATAAGGTTTGACGCTGTACCTGCTGTAAACACTCACTTTAGCTTAGGTGGGGTTAGATCTACTGAAATGATTCAGCCTATGTAAATAACTCAATGAGAAGGCATAAAGGTGATCCGGCCCTACCAAGCCTTGGGGACAAAGATGCAGGGGAGAAGGGGAGAAATTCCTGATGGCAATTTTAGCGTTCAGCTTTCATTGGCAGTGATTTATGGAAAGTGACATGAGATATTTCCCTTGTGATTTTTTCCTCCTTCTTTGTGCGGCAAAAGAGAGTTTGTCCAAGCTTATCCTTACAGCAATGAACAAGGTGATTTGGTCCCAAAGAAGCTGACTCTGTTTCCTTCACCATTTGAAAACGTTTATTCTCTGGCAGCTGTGCTGGACAGGAGATTTACCTAACACCTGTGAAGTTCCTCTCTGCTAGGACACCAGGGTTCACAAACTTCTTGGCAATATGGCAATATCTTAATGGCATAGTTGGGAAGAGAAAATTGATTTTCCCATGAAAAATTTCACCTCTGTAAAGCTGAACTCCTGCTGAACATTTTCAGTAAAAGAAAAAAAAAAAAAAGCAAATTCTGGTTTAAGCTTCGAGGTTTTTAATTTGGAAATGTCTCTTGGGGCTTGCGGGTCAGGCTACAATCTATCACTGCTCCTTTCTGAGCTGGTCTCCCTGTAGGTATGACTGTAGCTCCTGTGAGGGACTGTGTTTCCCTTTGTGTTGAGCAGCACGATATATTGCAGGAAACCCCTGCAGTTGTGCCTCATGGGATGTGTACTTCGGCCACGGAGACCAACTTGAGACCTGTTGGCCTCCACCAGCCATCCAACACTTTATTTATGCACAGAACAATAAAGGAATCAAATGAAAAATTGAAAACAGGTAATATTTTTATTTTCCAGTTTATTTTGAATTGTAAGCACAAAATCTTTGATGGATAATGGATAGAGTCCAGAAAAGTAACAAATTACAAGTTTGCAATTGCAATTTGTGGAAAATTTTCAACCCGACTTAAAGAAAAGGGAAGCTGAAGGAGAGGTAACTAGGAGATACTCTTTTTTTCATACCATCCTCCTAGACAACTGCAGCCTTTAGTTTCATGGAAAAATAAGACTAAGAAAAGGGTTGGGATTAGATTTTCTTTTTTGGCAAAGTGTGCAGTGTTGGCTGCGCTCTGCTGGTGTAGATTCCCATGGCAGACCTGCTGATCAGAGAGGGAAACCAGGGGGAACACTTCAAAACCCTTCCCTATTTTCCATGAATTCTTATTTCAATACCATTTAGTACCTGGATTAAAAAGAGGAGGCAGAGTCATGTGATCCATTAAATTGTCAGTGTTTCTGGGAAGCACCAGCGAGCACCTCTTGCATGACTGATCGTGGGAGGGTTGTTTGCGGAAAAGAGTGTCGAGGGACTCGGGGAACAGGTTGAAGGTCTGGGGGCTTTCCATTGTTTTCCTCTTTGCCCTTCGGGAGATGCTCCATAAAATGAGTTGATCCACCAGCCTGTGTCGGCCATCTGGGGTGAGATGGGAACGGGCTCAGGGTAAGAAGGACAAATATGAATCCTTCCTTGGCCTGTTTGGCATGGACTTGTCTCTAAGTGAGTCCCTGGAGCAGCAGAGCAAGCCTGGTCCATTAGCAAGTGCCCTTTGCTTATGTGTTCGCCAATATGAGCTCTGTTTTAATTATTTATGCTAATCCATCGTAATGCATGGATAAATATTCTGCAGTATACTTTGTAAAAAATAATGAAGTCTTAGTCATTGGAGACCTCACCACACACCTCTGCTATTGCATCTCCGCTGAGGCTTGTGGAGTCTGCCCTGGGTTTGCGTGCGGTTTAGCGAGATGTGACTGTATCATCTCAGCTGCTGGGACCAGCTGGCAGGGCAGGCTGTGGTCACCGGCTGCTGGCACCTGGGGTTGTTGGTGGCAGTGAGAAGGAGCAGCAGAGCCTGGGGAAGCCATGGGATGTATAATGTGTGTGGTTTAGCCATCCCCAGCTGTAGCTTCGGAATCACTTCAGCAGCTCGTAGGTGCCCAACGCTTGTTTAAGCATTGGAGCTACATCTGAAATTGAAGACCTGGTGCTTTGGTGGAGAAATGTGTGTTTTCACCTACAGCCTCATAACTCTTTGCCAGGACATTCCTGGAGCAGGTACCCATGGGTCGGGTTGGTCAGTTCACTCACTTGGCTTGGCCATGGCTACACTGCTAACTTGCCAAGTTTTGGTGTTTCTCCACACCTGCTCGATGGGCTTGTGGAAGCTGCAGGCCCAGCGCTGCCCAGAGCACAGGGTGCATCTTAGTGCCCCCTCAAGCTCCTGGGAAGGCAGGTCCCTGAGCGCCCTTTTGTAAGTGCAATCCCCTGATCAAACCACATGATGCAGCCTCATCTGGAGTGGTGTTGAGATCCACCATGGCGTGCAATGCATGAGGGATGGTGCAATGTGTGGGCGAGCGTCAGTGCCACCAGCCATAGCAAACAGTCAGCAGCTGGTCTTGGTCAGCTCGAGAAATAAGCCCCTCAGAAGGAAGTCATTGCCCCTGGTGTAATTTTTATAAAACTGAGCAGTCCCAAATGTCATCATTTTGACCAGAGGTGATACAGAAAAACCACTCCGACAGGCAGAAAATGGTGGTGTTCTTGTCTTTTGAGAAACTTGGTAGTGAAGGGTAACATCATCTCAGTGCTGCCCCAGCAGTTCTGGAGGCACCCTCAGTGGTAAAGCCCAGGACTAGAGCTATCACAATACCTCCAGCCCAGCAGCAGGAGGTCTGGTTGGAGGTGCCACTCAGCTCATAAAAGCCATCTATTTCTTCTTATGCCTCTCTGCTCCTCACAACAAACATCATTTGATCATCACGGGGCGCAGCAATGTGGAAGAACAAGGGGTTAACAGGATTGTGGAAGAAGCAGAGACCAGAAGAAGAAGCAGGAACAATGGCAGAAGATGGCCCACAAGCATCTCCAGACCTGTAAACAATGCCTGTCTACCCTGACTGATGGAGGGGAATTCCACCCCCCTGGCAGTTGGGGGTTGCAGGGACACTTCGGTTGGGAAAGAAGATCCACTGGTACTATATAAGCTACCTGTTGGTTATAATGAAGGATTCTGGTTGTATCACCGACCGGGGTCCATTCCTTCATATGCTACACAGCAAGGTCTGGACACCTCTGGGTCAGCTGCCAGGTGAAGAGGCCACATGGGTTTTACTTCTTGTTTTAATCCGAGATGGAGATTAGGAAAATGTTTCAGAAGTGAGTAGGGAGAGACTTTCCACACCCATTTTGCTCATTTTGGTGCAGAATGTAGAAACATTCCAAACAATCCCAAAGGAAATAATAGTAGCTAAAGACTATGCATATTAACTGTTGGATTACAAAATCCTCACATACATATAATTCCAATTGAATACCACCATGTGGTTGAGTGAACGTGAAGGTGCCCCAACAGTCCAGCAGTTCCTGCTTCACACAAACATCACCCCAAAGGCATCTACTCACCCAGCACCTTTCTGCTCTTTCTTTGGGGCTCCTTGTCTTCCAACTTCACTTGATTAAATACTCTTTATTCATAGTTTAGCCAACATATAAACCTGTGTGTGTATGGAGAGCACAATTCTGTACTTCCTGGTCCTTTCCAGCAAGGTCAGGTGATGGCAACTATATTTAAGGCCAAGGTCTGAACTTGAGTAATTTTGGTCTAATTTAACAGCTGTAAGAAACTTTCCAAACAAAATCAGTCACGTGGGCGTTAAGATCATTTCTATCTTGTTTAGAAACTTAATAGATTGGTGAGGTTTGATATAGCCAGGCAGCTGGGTGGTTGGATACTACTGTGATCAGCCCTGCATGGTATAAATAAATGATAATGTTTGTTCTGGTATTTAATAATGCTATATTCCCTTCTTGTGCATGGAACTTTACAGAAGGAACGAAGGCACAGAGACAGTGCATCTGCTATTGCTTCTGGCAGATAGGGTATTAAATGGGATAACTTAAATATTAATAGCTTTACAAGGAGTATGGTCCACAAGACCCATTAAGTATATGCTGCCTTCTGTTTTAGGATGATAGTTGGGAAACTTAGCATTTTCTGTGGAGAGAGGGACATGCCCAAGGATATTTAGGTTCATGGTAACCTACTTTGGAAAAAGGCACCGTGGGAGAACTCTCGGGCTGGAAATCTGTGAATTACTTTCCCCAGCCTTAAGCAAGCAAACTACTTAAGAACATGTTTAACTTGGAACAAGTGAAAGGTCCCACTGATGTCAAAATGAATCTATCCAAGGTGACACAGAGCAGTCACACAGAGCAGAAGAGCGTGACGGAGATTTTGTGGAAAGCAGCCCCAAGTATCATCATCTTCCTCTGCACAACTAACTTGCTGCTCTACTTAGGCTGTGTGAGGTCTTCCTAAGGTAGAGTTCTCCACAGGATTCATCACAGGCCACCTCTGGTTACAGTCACCAGGATGACACCTTGCCCTCCTTACACGTGCTGCCTTTTGCTGGTTTGTGTGGGTTTTAAAAACGGGGCTGAAGTGGAGTTGTCTATCTCCAACACTGCTAAATCTCATTTGAGAGAGATGCAGAGACCCTGACATGAGGAGCATCCAGTGTCTCTTGAGGTGGCATGCGCTCTCACTCCCTTCTCCTACATGCATTAATCTTGCCATAGGCTTTCTTACTTTACTTTCTTACTTTACTCTTTCTTACTTTACTTTAATTTTTCTAGGTTGCTGGTACATGGTGGTGGAACGTCACAGATCCATTTTATGGCAGTGGAGGATTCCTCATCCTGTCCACGTTGGCTGTTGTCTGGCTTCATTGCACTTTGCAGGCTTTATTTCATTTTGTGGATACTTGCGCCTCGCTTGTCCTCCCTGTTTTCAGAGTTGTTTCTGAGAGCTGTATGGGTGTGTTTTGCATTCCTTTGCCAAGCTGCATTAGTTTGTGATTGTCATGTTGACTCTCCAGTGGTGTTTTCTAATCCCAGATGCTTTCAATATTCAGTTTCTTCTGTCCTCACTGGTGTTTTGATCACCTTCCAGATTAGTACCTAGTAATTTTGTTAACATTTAATTTAACTCTTTTTAGAGATCATTAAGGAAGCACTTAATAAGACCAGAACTAAGAAAATCCACTCAGCATTTCACTAAATTACAACTTCCCCACTTCCTGCTTAGTGCAATGTCATTTGTTATGGCTTTATTTATAGCTCTGAAGCCAGTTTTTCAGTTCACGTAGTTTCTCCAGGTCATCTGAATTGGTACTCGAACTAAGATTTTATGAGACATTGCACATATGTCAAAACAGCAAATATTTCCTCATTTCTTTTTGTTCAAACCTGATTGTTGGGCTATGTTTATTCATTTAGTTCAGTGATATGCATTTAATTATTATCTTCCCATCTCAGATTTTTCATTCTTTTGACATGGTAAGTGTGTATCTCGTATAACAAAATAATGCAATGTTCCTAGTGCCGTCCACCACTAGAGTAGATCTAAAGCAATGCTGAAAGTTTAAATGTCCTCATCCATCCAAGTCCTAGTTCTTGTATATTTTACGGGAGCTGTTAAATTTCATAGAATCATAGAATCGTCTAGGTTGGAAGAGACCCTTGGGATCATCGAGTCCAACCATCTACCCTACTCTACCTAATTTCAGGTGAAGGGCAGAGAGATGTTAATCCTTAACCAGAAGATTCTTTACAGGGTGTTCCCCATTGACTGTAAATACAGAGAGTCTAACATTTTCTGTTTCCAGTGGGGATGGAGGAGAAGCAAGTACAGCTGTTGAGGGACAGATAGTGAAATCCCCAAAGCGCACGGTGGGGAGCTGCCCACCAGGCTCTCAGCATTGCAGCATCAGCTCTGCTTATCTTTGTTCCCCTTGTGCCTCTCCATGCGCTGCTCAGAGTGTTTATGAGGAGGGATTGCACCCTGAGGAGGGAATGTCAAGAGCAGCTGATTGAAATTGCAGGGGAATTAATTTAGGAAGGTAATTACAAGAACTGGAATTTGCTCTTCTACCTTTGCTAACACTGCTGCTCTTGTGAGACGTGCTGGAAGAATTTCAATGCACACAACTGGTTGGGGGTCCCTGACCAGACCTCAGACACTTCGCAGGCAAATGATGAGGACACTGGTCACACCAGCTGGCCTCATGGAGAGAGAGCAGGACTGAGCATCTCTGGGTGACTAGAACAGACACAATCGTTATATGTGAGACCTTGGCACTTGAGGATATCCTCCCGGGTCTATGCAAAAAGCCACTTTGCTTTGCCTTTCACTTAGATAAAACCTCAAGAAATCCTACCCCATTGAAATAATATGTTTCACCCTGTATATGTGTCCAATAACACATTTTATTTTTTTTATCTTTTCCTCTTTCTGTTCATGGGACTTTGCCAAGGCTTTTGCTTTCTCTGTTTCAACATTCCTTGTGTGGATCAAACTCCCATGGAGGTTCAAACACTTCATCTCCGCATCTTGACATACTAAGAAAATAGCTTTTGTGGTACTAACCAGGAGGAAGAGCCCACTGACCATTCATTACCAAACTTCTTATGATTTCTGTAAAACACAAAAGAAGACATTGCTAGCTGCATTGTTGCTGATATTTGGGCATTTCTGCTGATTTTGTCTCTCCTGTTATTGTAGATGTTGCTCCATTATCTTGTCAAGTCCTGGGTGCAATGATGCTGTGCAGAGGTGGGATCTGGCAGATGCACGCTCATGGCAGTTTCTGCTCTCAGAATATGGCATTATCGCATACTAAATTCTCAAATATGCTACTCTCTTCAGTGCTAAATTACTTAAAACAACTGTATTTCCCTGCTTTTCCTCAGGGCTTGAGAGGCTGTCTCTCAACATTCACAATGGGATCCATCCATCTAACACCTTATCTGAGGTAGTTGTCTGGACTCCTTTTATAGCCGCTGAAGAAAAACAGAAAATAGAAATTTCTGGAGTGCAATTAATCTCATTCTAAGGATGATTCTAAAATAGGTGAGATTAATGACCTTTTGCAGTGCCTGAAACTTTCCACTGACTATAAAGGAGATCTCAGGTGAATAACTTGAATATAGATACTTAAACTGAATATAGATATTTAAACCTGAGGGATCGGAAACTTTTAGCCTGACCTGCCTGAGAGGCAGGACTCAAAGCCACATTGAGATAACTAAATTTAGATATGCTCATGTATGGTTCTGTGTGTGCAATAGGCATTTGATTTCTCTTTATAGTCAGTAGAGATCTAGTCAATACAGTCAATAGATTTTATAGTGCAATTCATCCAACCAGATGTAGGGGTCTGCTTTACACGGAAATAAATCACAGCTTCAGCTCCATTGAGCAGCTCTTCATTGTCTGTAGCAGGAGCTGAGGTGACTTGATCTCTGGTAAATAAGTGCAGTAAAAGCCACTTTGAGACAGATGAGTCCTACCTTTAAAGGTAAGAGGAGTATGAGTCTTACTGTTACACAGGCTTTTATTGATACTAGGCTCAACATAATATTCTAATTTCCTTTCCTCAAAGGAAAGCTGTACTTATGTGGCTGCCTATTATTCCATGCTGTGATGGGCCTACAGTTATCCCTGACATTAGGCCAAAGAAAAATATAGTGGAGTAGTCGATGTCCTCAGTTTTATCATCCTACTTATGCTGCTGATCTCAGTAGCTTATGAGCTTTCCATAGTTGGGAAGTCTTGAGTTTAACTTTCCACCTTCCCTTTGTTCTGGGGTTTTCTGTGGGGTCTGTCTCCCTGAGCCCTCCCAGAAATGTTCTCTGGATTTGTAATCATAGTTGCAGTTGATCTTGAGGTTATACTCAATCCCAGATTTAACTACCTCTTGCACTGAGCTTCAAATCCAAAAGCTGTGATTGACTCAGTTCTCTCTGTATCTTCTTGTGGCCATCTGTGATTTACCTGGGCACAGGAGCTACTGTGGTGGGAGTTTCCCAGCAGCAGTCCTGCTTCTTCCTATTCCTGAATTTCTGTCCAATTGCATTGCTCCCTTTGTCTCCACCAAAAAAAATTAACTCCCCAAATAAATGAACAGATAACACAACTTTCTAGAAGGTGTCTTTTAAGGACTGGAAAACACTTTGTGAGTGGCTTGTCCTTTTGAAACCTGTATCAAATGTAGAAGTTTGATTTGAATGGCCTGGAATGAATGAGGTTAATCGTGGGGGACATTCGTAGGCTTAGACTGGATTTTATGTGCTATGGTTTTCTCTGTAAAACTGGAGTCTTGGTAAATATGTAAGCACCATGCTGTATTTTAGAGGACACACTCACTTCCACGCACCAGCTGAATCAGTAAACGAGCATAATTGAACCTAATACTGAAATCATCAGAGAACTGTACAAAATTTGAATGCGTGAAGATGCCCTGTCATAAGGAAGTGGTTTTAGGTGGTGGTGTATTCCTTTAACAGCTGTTAGTTTGTGTTTTGCTTGTTTTTGCAGAAATACTGAGCCAGCAACCTCTTTTAGTCATGTCAGTGCAAATGTAGAGTAAATCTATTAAAGTTAGAACAATTGGATTTGGCTGCTGCACCGCAAGCTTGTTCTGGACCCGCTACAGAATCTTTTCATTTTTTTTTACTGATATTCTGCTAGTGCCAGGGGTCAAGGTCAAGATCCTGGACCTCCGGTGAGGTACTTCCCTGCCACCACAAACTTGTCCTCCCAATAAGGTAAGACAGTTTAAAGAATGGAGCAAATAGGAGAGATGGAGATCCCCTGGCAAGACAAGAAGTGAGCACCAATCTGTCCCAGAGTTGCCAGTAATCACACTGTGATATTTGCAGCTTGTTTCCTTCACTTTGGGAGTTGGCTTATACAGGCACGGAGTCTTTCCTTCTCTCCTTGCTCTCCAAAGTTGAGACAGGTTTTTTTGTCCCTCATAAATGCAATTATTTAGTTAAAAAATACAGCTATTTAGTTAACAAATACAGTGCAGATAAGCTGGGGAAGTTGAGCAAGCAAAGCACTGTCTGCCCGTTTCTTGGTGTAGGTCCTCTCTGCTGTTGGGGCTGCAAGACGGAGTTGACAATTGCAACCATAAAATCATTTAGTTTAGGAGGGTTTAGAGGTCTCTAGTCCAGCCCACAGAGCAGAGCTAACTTCAGAGTCAAGGCAGGTGGCTCAGGGCCGTGTCCAGTTAAGTTTTGCGCATCTCTAAGATTTGAACATCTTTATATTGTGAGGAGTGATAGATTTTGTTGCACTTCACAAAATGTGCTGTTTATACATTTTTCATAAAAGGCAGACTTCTGGGCTGAGAGTCAAGGAGAGTCTTGTTCCCTCCCCACTCTGTTCAATCCTGAGTATGCATGGACAGAAATGAGATGTAACATCTGGACAGAGGTGCTGGGCAAGTCAGCCCACAGTGGAGGAAAGAATGCTCCTATTAACCACAGAGAAAGCTGCTGGCCGCAAGGCTAACTAGCACCAGCGTTGCCTGTGTTTGCAGTACTGACACTGGGAAACACTAGGGATGATCTTCAGTGAAGTCACAGAATCACAGAATCTTCTAGGTTGGAAGGGACCTTAAAGATCATCTTGTCCAACTGTCAACCTAACTGACAAAAGTAGACACCCGCACAACAAACAAGAAGCATCACCATTACTAAACCATACCTCCCAGCACTACATCAACCTGTCTTTTGAACACCTCCAGGGATGGTGCCTCAACCACCTCCCTGGTGGTTGAGTAGAGTTCAAAGTCAGTAGAGTTCATTGAAAACCTTTCTCAGTTTGTTTACTGATGTTGTAATTTAACTTTTCCCCAATTTTTCATCATTCAGAAAAACCATTCAGTCTCCAGTAATTTATCCCCACTCTACAGCTCCTCCTGACTTTCCTGTCTCTTTGTCCCTGGCAGTGGATTATCCAGCTGTGCTTTGTGTGTGATCCCTCTGCCTTTCATACTTTATGTCACTACGACAGTACTGATGTACCCAGACATAATTGTATTTACTTTTTGGTCCTTTTTATACTTTTTTTTTTACTTCCTGGTCTTTGACATTGACTTCACCTATGTCACGATTAAAATTGTTCCCCTAATTCTGTCAGAGTAGGGATTCAATAGGAATTACTTTGTCCACATGGTGTTAGGTGCAGGAATTATCTCTGAATCACCTTGTGTTTCATCACCATTAGTGTTTCCTTTTTGGTTGCACAGCTCCTTGATGTGGAAATCAGCATCTGATGGTAAGGTGTTCCTGCTTTGGGCCAAAGTTGGAGTCCCTGCACAAACAGGATCAACATAGAAGAGGCTCTTAGTGTCTTGTGATTCAGACCCACACGCTTCTGAGTCACTGCTCCTGATCACTCTTTGCTCTAGGGGTGTTGGTGGTGGTAGGGAAAGGGTGATTTATTGATGACCTGTGTAGTAACAGTTTTCTTGCAGTGACTCAGCTGTTCTCTCCAGAAAAAGGGAACATGAAGTGGAGGTGGACATCCATCTCTCTTCCTAGAAAGGAATAAGACTGAGCTAATGTCTGCCCTTTGAGTTTATCCACTTTCCTGGTTTCAGTGGTAGGAGGAAAAGCTTTAGGAGCACCACATACAGGCTAATCCAAGATCTGCATGCTACCTCATACACAGCCTGAACCACACCTGCAGCTGCCTCTCCCAGGGTCAAGATGATAATACAAGGTCCTGGTCTGCAGCTCCGTTTGCTGCCAGTGATGTTAAACAAGAAAGATAAAGGATGAGAGCTCCTGGTATAACAACAAATGGACAGCAACTTTCTCTAGTGAGTGAGCAGACAGGCAGGACCGAATGCTGTGTCTTACTGCCCGAATCACCACATTTCCAAGAAAATGGGATGAGAACACGACATTGCTCCCAGACGCCAAAGCAGGACATTATCTCCTCCAAAACAACATTTTGCTGGATACCATAGAGAAGCTCTTCTATTGTCAAGCGATGTCTTATATTTTTCTGGAAACAGTAACTCTAAAGAAAATATTATTAGGATGAGTGAAGAAAAGAGACTTTGGGCAGATGGAAATGTGTCAGTGCTCATCTTCATTGGCAGTTCTTGTTTTCACTTATTCTACCGTGACTTAATTTCCAAGCAACTTGAAGTAGATAATGTGTTTATAACATTAATCTGAGTGCTCCATTAGTGTTTGTTCCAGGCTATGAAGGCATGGAGTTTCTGTTATAGTAGAGGGCTTTTTAATTGCATAAATGATGATATAGAAACGGTTGGAAGATGATGCAAGATAAATTCAGGCTATAGATAAGGTCTAATAGGGGAGCATATATCTGCTGGAAGAATTTGCACAAGACATTATCAATTTTCCACTTGTCATTTTTAAACCAAACTTGGAGAATTTTGCAAAAGACAGCCACAGGCTGTAGTTTAGCTGCAAAATATGGGCTTAAATCAATAATTTTGTGTATTCTTGGCTGGTGATTAAGCAGGACTTCAAGTTATAACCGGGAATATGTTGTGTTTGGGGTTTGCTTTTTTATTTAAATTTAGCAACGGATAAGCAAATGAGATGAAGTAACTCAGAAAAAAGAGATTCAATTGTTTCTTAACTGGATTGTTAATGTCATAATGTAACATAGCGTAAGTAGCAGCAGTGGTAGTAATTGGGCTGGGATTCTTGGGACTAGATGTAGTCCTTGTAAATGTCTAAGCACGGCCAAGTCATTCCAATCTACCCAGTAGCCAGTATAGACAACTGCTATAGGAGTATTGGTGATTGTTCAACTCATCCTGAATAAGTGGTGACACTAATAAATTGCATCCTGATTACTGGAGATAATACCAAAAAAAGAAAATGTATATCCCTTGACTATAATGAGATCTTCAATACATGGCTTTGATGTAGACACCTACCTTACAAACACTAACTTTAGGTGAGATGAATCTTATCCTAATCACATTGTTGAAGGCCTTGTGGGGATAATAGCTCTACAAAGTACTCTGGACTAGAGGTTAAAACAGAGCCTTCCTTTTTGGCCTTGAGATAACTTCCTCAAATATTAAAATCTCATGCAATCTTAAATCTGGAACACCTTTCTCAGAGCAGGTAAATACGTGAACCAAGATCACCAAATTTCTGCAGCGCTGGATTCTGATTCAGTCTTGTACCTAAATCTTGTGGTTGTCTCTTAGGTTGACCTCATGCTCCCGTGGGACTCTGCTCGTGTCCCTCAGGCTCCACATGCATGCAGAAATGAAAGCTCATATAGCATAGCTTTGCAGGACTAGCATCAGAAATTGTTGCTGGTCCCTCTGGGCAATATAGTTTCTACATTAATAGCCAAATAATAATTGCCAGAATTTTTTTTTTGTTGTTATTTTTTTTGTGTGTCTGGAAAGGTCCCCAAGTCAATGTTATCCTCTCCAGGTCTCTGTATTTCTGTATCCAGAGAGCTGTGTCTCTGAGTTATTTTAAAAAGTAAATACAATATGGTCATTCCTTCAGATCTGACAGCTCTGTTGAAGAGTGGGATGTAATTTTTGGGTGTCCATGCAGTCTCTTTGCCACTGATCCTGCAATGAGAACAGATGGACCTGTCTGGTTTCTGCCTTGTCCAGAGGGAAAAAAGAGTGGCTTTCAGCCCACTTTGGTAAAAAAAAAAAAAAAAAAAAAAGAAAGGAAGAAGGGAAATAAGCAACAAAGCCAGAGTTTTTTTGGATTAAGGTAAGAGTAGCAATGGTGCAGGGAAGAAACCAGCAGCTGGGAACGCAGTTCCAGTGACGATGATAAACCAGCAGAGCCAAGCTGGAGGAGGCAAGGGAGATGTAGGACATAAAGCTGCCAAAGGGAGAAGGAAGAGGAGTAAATGTGCTGTGAAAGGTAAAACAGGAGGAGGAGGGGAATTTAAGCTACTCTTGTAGGTGAGCATATTAAGAGCTACTTAATGGAGGTGTTGCTTGTATAGAGAAAACAACTTAATTGCCCTCCTGGTGCTTTGGTGCCTGTTTCAGGCAAGTTGCCTATTTTCCTCTAATTGCAAAGCGTCTTCAGTGTAAAACTTGTTGTTGCTTTTGACCTACATGGGAGACTCTGTGTGCTCTGGGTGGACTGAGGACAAGCCCAAGGCCTGGTCAGCAGTGCAGCATCTTGGCCAGCTAGTGGTGGAAAATAGCTGTTTGTTGCTTGAACTGTTCCTGCTCTGGAGGCAGCCAGGGGACTGTGATTTTCAGGTGTATCCATCTTCTTCATACATGTCACAGTTGTCACCTTCACTTGGCAGCACAGAGCTATGAGTTACATGCTGGCACCTGAACGGCAGGAGAGGAAGTTAAACTTCATTATTTTTGTGCAGAGAACAGCCCTCAGAGCTGAAATCCAATGAGAGTGTGCTTTGTGGCATTTTGGGGCTGATCCTGGGGCAGTGAACCTCCCACTCTCCTCTCCCACGCTCATGCTTTGGCTGCAAAACCTGAAGATGGTCTAAATAATAAAGTCGGAAACTAAAAGATCCATATATTTAAGGCACGGGAAAGCAGTCTCACGTGGATTGGGGTTCTTCAGGTCCCGTATCTCACCATTTTCCAGATTTTCTTTGTGTCTGCCATGACGTATCCTGGCTCCACGAGCTGGGGATTAAGAGAAACAATAAACCTAAGAGTTTGTAGCATCATGAAAAGCACTATGTGAGGTGATGATTTTAGCCATTATCTCTGTTCTCATGCCCTGACAGCACCTCTCTTCAATAAGTTCCTCTTCTTTTGTGACTAATGTAATGCCTTACCCTGCAACATGGTATCAAGGTGCAAGACCTTTTGTAATTCTCTGTATACGGTTTTATATCATCTACAGGACATTCCCTGCAGGTTGATGGTTTGCTGGTTTTTTTTCTAAGATTAGGGACAGCAAAGTCACTGGCCTCGTTCTGAGTCAGAAGATCTAGCATATAATCAGGTTTTTAGTTGGAGATTAATCTTCTTGTCATGGCACCCTTTCTAAGCCCCCGAATCGTTTTTAGTGGAGATAAGGAAATTATTAGCAGTGTGCAGTCATGTGATAAGCTGAAATGAATGGGAGGTGAATGTGAGGGCAAAGGCTATGGCTGACATACCTATGAATGTGTGTCTGAAATGGCACAGGACCACACAGTCACTGCAGGTCCTATTCCTATTTGGATGCAGCAAGTGCCTTTGTGCTAACCCAGAAATTATTTATAATATATCTATACATTCTATAGAAGTACCTTCAGGGACAAACAGATGAAAGCTCTTTGGGCTATGCATCCTTGTACCTCCCAGAATATCCCAGGCTCCTTCCACCACTACTAGGTCCCATTGCGTTGCTTCCATAACACCTCCAACCTTTTCCTGAGAAGCTGATGAGATGCAGATGCACCTGACCTCCTCAGCAAGATACAGTCTACCCTGCCCAGCTGTATCTCTTGTGCTGTGCCCTGCCCATACGTAGCAAGGAGGATCCTTGCAGCAGCCCATCTTTGACAGACATGTAGAGGATTTAGGAAGGTGATTGAGAATAGAGAATTTTGTAACGCTGAGATTTTCTTCCTTTTCTGGACCTCCGTGAGCTGATGAGCAATAGCATTTCATGGCAGCTGCTACAGCATTTTGGGAGATGTAGGGGCTAAATCCCAGGCACAAATCTCAAGGTGGGTTGTGATCCTTCTCATGGCAAGCGCTCAGCTCATGTACGTTGTTTATGTTGTTGATTTATGCAGATGAGGCTGCGGTTGGCTTTGTTTCTGGCAACTCTAGAAAGCAAAGCCTGTTTTTGAATGCCTGGATGCCATGTGTGGTGCTGCTGTGTGCAGGCAGCGTGGGCAGTATTTACACAGGTGCTGGCTTACACCTGCCTGTCTCACTCCTGCGGGCAGCAATCTGCATCTTCTCAACAAGCAGGTCTTGTTGTGAGGCGTCTGTTTTAACTGGGGAGGAGAGCTACAGAGAGGAGAGATGGGTCAGAAGGGCTGGCAAGGGAAGGCAGTGGATTGACTTTGTAATTTCAATGGCCAAAACCTGTTACAGTAGAATGACACTGATAATTGGGGTGTGGAGGGTCAATGGTTGAACTTTGCTAATTTATCAGTGATCAGGGGAATGAAAGCAAGTAAGGAAAATGAAAATCCAGCAGAAGTAGGACTTTAATTAAAAATATTTGTGTTGCAGCAGCAGCAAGAACCTAGTTACAGTCTGTGATCTCACTTGGCTTAAAGCTGTTCAAACTCGGAATAACAAACAGGTCTTTGCTCCAAAGACCTTACAGTTTCAGTGTAATAGAGGAATTAAAGGGGGATCCTGGGAAGAGGGGTGAAACAAGAACCGCTGGCAGTACTCCCAGTTTGCCCTCAATATAAGCTGTTAATAATGTTGTACTTGCCACAAGAATGGATAATTTGAAGAAAGGCTATTAGAAAAATCAGTGAGGTAGCTTCATGCATCTTTGTGTCTTCCAGCCTATGCCAGAGCAACTAATGCTTTTGGGGTGTGTGCAATAAAAATCTGAGACGTGATAGTAAGGGCTGGCACAGATCTGGGAGAAACTGTTATTCCCAGAAAAAGGCAAGAGAAAATGCAGGAGGAGTCGTGACTCAGAGGTACATTTCTCAGTCAAGTTGGTCTCCTAGAATTTGGGCCATACTCTAGCATCAGTGCTGAAGCTCAGCCCTTAATGGCAAAGCTCTCCTAAGGACAGCGTGCCGTGCTTTGCAAAACATAGTGGAGTGCTTCTAGTGGGGCATCTCTGCTCAGCATCTGCTCCTCAGTCTTAGCTGTGAAGTATGGGGAGATCCTGGATGAACCTTGCAGGGCTCTTCTGAAGGGCTCGCTTCAGTGGTGTATGAATTAGCACTTTCTGCTGTAAGATGTTTGTTGTGTCTCAGGAAAAAAAAAAAGAGAAAAAAAAAAAAAAGAAAAAAAGCCCCAGTACCTCTCTCGATTCAACTGCAGATGGTTCTTCCAGAAGGATCCTTGTCTAGTCTGTTAGCGCATTGGAGGTTCTCATTGACACCATGAATGGAAGGAAAAATGAGTTAGCAGCTCTGAATAGCACATGGAAGAGGTCTCAGAAGAAACAGTGGTGTTTCCATGTACCATAAGCTGAGCTGGAAATTGGCTGGGTCTTCTGGTGAAAAAGGGAGTGAACCAAGAAATGAGCTTACTGCAGAGGCTGAAGTGGCACAAATGCAAAAAAAACATGTTTCTAACAAAACCATAAGACATTCTGCTTGTGAACATCTTTCAGAACCATGTCCGTTGTATTTGTAGTCTGACTGCCACCGGGAGGAGAAGAGGTCGGAAATCAGAATTATCAGTGTGCAACTAATTTTAGAAATGTCAATACGGCACACCGCTGCTCATGGGTTTATTTAAATCTCTGGCTAGAAAATTGCTGGTTGTGGAGGAATTAATAAAGAGAGCTTGTTCTGGAGACAACAGTTGAAAAACATTAAAAATGAGTTAGATAAAATGTCCTTTGGATTTCCAGCATTTCTTGTAGTAGTCAGCTATTAAAAAAAAACCCCAGAAGCTCCCTCCAAAAAAACCCAAAAGTCTTCCAAGGTACAGAAATCTTTTATGCCACACTTCTGACTTGGCAAACTGTGAAGGCACCAGGAGGAACCTGCTCAGTGTATCTATGCACGGCTTTAACTTGGAAGTGTAGCCATTTTGAATGTCACCAGTGATTTCACAAATGACTCTTGGTGTTGAACAATGTGGCTGGATAACACACATATTATAGAAAAGTAAAATATGGTGTTGGTCTTTTTTCTCCATTTTGGTGTGTTAAGGCAATGCCATTAAAGCAGCCATTATCCTCCACTACTAAACACGATGGAGGTAAAAGTTTCCAGGACTATAGTTCAATGTCAATATCTCACTGTGGATAGTAACTGTCAAACGTATTTCTTGGTGTGCAACGTTCTCGTACGGGCACTGCCAGGGACAGAAACAGGGACGCCCCTGTAAACTCACAGACCTGCAGGGCACAGACTGAGCCCTTTCCATCTCAGACGGGAGAGGTGTTTGCAGGTTGTCATCTCCCCTTACGTGCTTCTTTTAGTCACCTCCAGCTATCTATGTGACTGTATCCCCATCACCTCTCAGGACCCTTTCTGGCTGTGGTGTGGGTGAAGGGGGTATGATGGCTGAGCCAAAGCAGGGGACTGTCCCTCTGAGCAGTGTCACAACCCTGGAGCACCTCGCTGTGGCTCCTGTGCCTGTGACCCCACTTGCTCTCCGTGGGCCTCTGGTGCAACCCCGGGTAGTGCTTCCTCACGAGCTTCTTCTGTTTGACAGGACGGTTAATTTAATGACATTGTTGCCATGGCATGAAGAGCTGAATGGGTGGTTGTGTGAATAGTGAGGATTTGCTAGCTGTTTCCACCGTAGGAGTGGTAAGCCTCCAATCCAAAGAACATTTTACCCAGAATTTTTATTTCCTGCTTGAAATTACCAGTGCTTTTTCAAACATATTGTTTTCTATAAATCAATTTTTTCTGGATATAAAGTGTTCTTGGGCATGAGGTATTTTCTTCGGGGAGGGATCTTTCCCTGTTGTTTTAGACAGCATAAATCCTTTGATATATGAGCACCTAAATTCAATGTAAGGTAGAATACTGTTAGCAAAAGAGGTTGATAATCCAAATTTGCTGGACTACCTGGGGAACAGTAGCGAGTAAAAAATGTGGTTACCAGAGAGAGGGAAAGGAGAGCATGTGATGGAGCACGTATCTTCCACCGTTGTGAACTGAGCGATTACTAGGCAGGTAGAGGCTGGAAACAATTGACTGTAATTGGCCTGTTGGGATTTTAATAAAACCTTTAAAGCAATTAAAATGCTTTTATTGAAAACAGGTTTGGGCATCTTTTCTAAGGAGGTCTTGACTGTAACTGCTGTTTTAAATGCTAATTATGGCTTTGTGAAAAGTCTCTTTGCAGTCGGTGCGGTGTGCTCTGCCGGCCCCGCTGGGTCCCGTGGCAGAGTGTAGACCTGGTGTAGTCAGCCCCATGTCTGTGAGAGCACTGCCCTTTGGAGCACACCATTCCTCTCTGGTTTCTTCTTCTCCATCCCCGTGCCCATGTGCGTGCCCTTATTCTTCTTGAAACTCGGGTAGCTCAGGAACGATTTGTAAACCAGACTCCTTTGGGTACCTACAGCGTGTAGAGAGGCAAGGGATCTGTGGGTACCATGTGTCATGTGAGGGAGGACTATTTATAGCCAGGAAAGCTGAAAAGGTAGGTATTGAAAATAAGCAGATTATATAAAGATCAGTCAAATATTTCAGTTTTCCTCTGTGTTATAAAACAGTCTTTGTTAAAATAGAAAAGCACAGGCTTTGAAATATTTCTATATTCTGCTAGTATGTCCTGTATTGTAGTGTTTGGAGAAAGCACAGGGATCCTTCCACAAAAAAAGTTTCGTAGCTGTTGATGCTACCACTAATTTAGGAGATTAAAAGTTGCAAAGCCATTTCTAAATGAATCTTTCTTTTGTATGAGCTCTCAGTTAGAAAAAAAAAAAAATCCCTTTAGACCTATAGTGTCTCTTTTTTACCACCATTAAGCATACACACTTTAAAAGAAATTTCAACACATTTGTTTATTGAATTTTGAATTACAGTTGACCTGCCTATCTTTTAAAAAATATCTTTTAGTGGGCTGACTCCTAGTTTTAGTACAGATCCCAAGATACTTGCAGTGTTTCTTGCAGTCTGAACCACAAGAGCCCTTTTGTGATAATTATAGCAGCTTTTTACATATATGCTAATCTTCTTTATTGATTCTTTTTGCCTTTGGAAGGTTTATATTTCCAGGCAGTCGCAGAGATGTATGTATAAGCTTTCCAAGACACAAAACTGGGAAATGAATGCACCCAGCTCTCTCAAATATGCCTTTTTAAAAAAAAAAACCAAAACAAAACAGAAAAAAAACTTTCATAAAAAAGAAATAATAATCTTCTGATTTCTCTTGGGGACTCAGTTCTGATTGTGCCTGTGAAGGGCAGCTGCTAATGCATCTTTCCAGAAGAGTAAAAATGCAGAAGTTTCTTGAAACAAAACAGGTTCATAGTCTAAAAAAAAAATGGTGTGGGTGAGATTATGAGGGCAGAAGGAGAAATAGCTGATGCAGTTAAGTGGGAAAAGTGACAAGTCTGTTCAGTAGATATTGTGTGAGACAATATCCCGTTTACTTGTGTGATATTACAGGAGCACCTGGCAAGTGTCCTGCTGAATGAGGACTGCACTGGGCTGCACGTTGTACAGCCATGGGGTAAAATTGGGTCCTTCCCTCATGCTCTCAGAAAGCTCTGCCTTCATTTTGTTATCAGGAGAGACTTTAGAGCTCTCGGACTCCCTTGGCAAGCTAATGACAAAGAGATTGGGATGAAGGAGATTTTAATTTGTTTCTCTGAAAAGGAGCAGCCAGCAATGTAAGAATCCAGGACAGGAAGGAAATCTTTGCAGGGACTGAGTTCTGCCCTCTTCTATCTGAGGCAGGAACATAATGTGATCTTTTCCTTAAATGAATAAAGTCTTTGTGAAAGCTAATTAGAGGCTGTCCATACTGGACTCGGAACAGGACTGCAGTGCAGTACTGGACTGGCACTAGTTTTGAATGATGAGCTCAGGTGTCAGTAGCAGCTGAAAATGGAGCTCTACAGGGGCCGTGAAGGAGGCTGAGAAGGAAGCAAAAAGACTGAAATACTCAGCAAATTAACCTGAGCTGAGGTCCGTGCTCCTGTAGGCAGGCAGTTCCCAAGAGCGAGCAGCGTTCAGAGAGCCTGGGCACATCTGCACATCCCTGCCGGGTACACCGATCCCGCTGCTCGGCTCCCACGGCTGCTATTTGAAGGCTGTTCAAGGCTTTTGCTATTTTAGTGGCTCAAAACCTTTCAAATCCATATCTATATTTATGCGCAGTCTGTGTATATTCATTTCTGCCTTTTGCCAATGCTGGTTTTCAGTTCAAACAGCTCTTCTGCTTCCCCCATTCCTCGCTTTCTCAGCATAATTAAAGGGAGCAGTCATCTTCTATCTTAACGGCTTACTGAAAAGATAATATTTGTGGATCTAAGGGGAAAAGACCGAAAATCCAACCTTGTGACTTTCTTTGGACCTTTCTGCCATTTTTGCCACCTTGTTCTATAATATATGACCCAAAAGTTAACTCAGACAGACTCTTACTGTCTTGTGATTTATTGACACCAGTGTTTTTAAGTCCTCAATCAAGACCAGGCTTCTAATTTTCCTAGGCACTGCATAAGCACAGAACATAAGGACTCTCCTCCCACCTGCCCAGTTTATGATTATAACAAATAAGAGAGACAACAGAAATGTGGGGTGTGAGAGACCTTGTTAATGGATGCATTTGCTCCTCTTACAGGTTTCTTGAAAACAGTTAGTTAAATTTAAACTTCACTTCTTTTTTTTTTCCCATATGACTTATTACAGGAAAAGTAACATAGGCAGGAAGAGTGCCTAAAAATATAAGGATTGCTTTTTTTCTTACTTTATACCTTAGGATATTGGAAATGTCAAAGCTAATCTTTGCTCCTCTGGAGGAGGCTCTGTCATGTGTTGGAGCCCAAACACAGGATATTCCATCTAGCTCTGTTATCCAAGTGCTGGGAAGCAGAGCCAGTGGCACCTCACCTGCGTCTCCAGCAAAACCTACAGGTCTTGGTTCACCTGCTTTACAAAAGCAGACTACGATGTTCATAACCTACCTTGAGGTCATGTCAGTGAGTGCCTCTGATTAGCAGTTCCTTGTGAATTCTCTATGATTTCTCCTATGAATTCCCATAATTTCCATTAAGAATGTCTCCAAACTGTTTGAGGAGGCTGCAGGTATAAATCTGGTGATGTTTTTCTCTTTGCTTAATCAATTTCTTTTAACATCTCCTCTTTAGACACTTTTATCCTTGATTCCAACTTTTTCATATTACTTAGAACAGATTAGTATTTCCTCTGAGTGATAACCTTAATAGGACAAATTCACTTTTTTTTCAATTTAACTTCACATCTGAAGGATTCAGTGCATGGTGTTTTTCAGTGAAGCTAAGCCCCAGCTTTAGGAAGGGATCAGTCAAACAGATTATCTTTGTGCAGATGTCAGATTTATAGTCTTCCTTTGCCATAAAGTGTAGAATTAATCCTGGACACGGGCTAAGGTGTGACTGGGATTCACTGATGATTCATGGCCAGAGCAATCCATGTTTGTAACTCTGCTGCTCTGCCAGCAGAGACGAAGTTGCTGTTTGCTCGTGACAAGGCTGGGCACTGATTTTACGGCATTAATTTCAGACAGTGGAAATGCATTAATTACAGCCTCCTCCTTGATTTCTTCTTGTTCTTATCACAAGGTAGCTGCAGAGGTGGGGAAAATGCATAAATCATTTTGCAGGAGTGCTGAAGACTCCCATCAAAGATTTAACAAGAGAAACGCGACAGGTGATGAGAGCAATGCACAAAGGGGAAGCATCTGACGCTGCCACGTACAGCTTTTGTTTTTAAAGCTGTGCAGATAAATGATGACAAAGAGATAGGATAAAAATGACTGTGATTGACTAGCCCCTTTGTGTTAAGTTTGGGGCCAATGATTTGATGGAGAAAGAGGAGGAAGAAACCCCAAGTAACTAATAGGCATCCAGGATATTTTAATCTTTCTTTTTTTTTTTTTTTTTTTTAAATATTTTTTTTTTTTGGCTCACCAAATTGAATCAATTTATTAAAGTTGTTGCAAAACTGATGTGCTCTGATCTATTGGTGGTGATGAAGAGAAATGGGCTTCTCTGCTCTCCCGTGTCCCCCAAGTAC
>NW_015094509.1:23278135-23327614 GCF_001431845.1 Calidris pugnax | reverse complement strand
ATTTTTTTTTTTTTTTTTTTTTTTTTTAAATAGCTTCTAAAATTTCATTAGAATCCAGTGGATGATTATCCTGTGTTATTAACAAGCTTCACTAGACATCATGTGGAGTTTAGGAACATTAAAAAGCCACTGTAGTGAGGTAGAGCTGAGAAAAACATACGAAAAATAACCTTTTCTCTCCTTTGGAGTTGAATTTTATTAAACCATCTTAGAAGGTAATTTTTCCACTTTGGAAGGAAATGGACTTTGGGAGGAAAGCTGTTTGAAACCTCTGATTATTTTACCTTTTTATAACACTTTCTTGAACTCCTCCTAATCTTTTAATGTTCTGAACAGTGGGAGTAGATGTGTTCTGGAGAATACAGACAGTCTCCCCTACACTCAAAATCTAAGATTGGGTGGAACCTTAGCTGGTCATCTACTCCACCCCTAAACCAGAAACCAAAGTACATTAGCATATCTGTGTCATTTCTGAAAGTTATTTGTCTAACCTCTTCTTAAAAATCTGAAATCATGTTGAGTAAATAATGCCTTAGACCATCTACCTCCATTTCATTACCTTTTTTGTCAGAGAGTTTTCCTCCATGTCTATTTGAAACCCATTTCTTCTTAACTTGTCTCTATCTATATTCACATTTGTTTGGTATTCTTCTTCTTATAAATTACACATCACCCTTTTTATTACTGCATCAAGACCTCATGTTGTGACACTAATCCATGAGGAATTTCCATCTGAACCACCTTATCTGGGTTCATGGTTGGTTTTGTAGCTGTGGCAGTTGACGTATTTTGTAGTGGCAACTTTCTACCTACTGATCTGTGCATCACTGCAGACTTGACTGGGAAAGACAATCTATCAGTGACTGCAATGATGAAAATAAAAGCAGTGCTAGACCAAGAACCAGATCTTGGGAACTTATAAAAGATATCTCCCATTAACATCTATTTTTTGAGATCTGCCAGTAAGCCAATTGTAACCCATTTATTGTATGTGACTGCAAGTTTTTAAAGTCAAAATGCTGTGTGGTACTAAGTCACATGCTTTTAAATACAAGCACTATAATTAATTGATCAATTGTTCCATAATCCAAAAAAAGGGATAGCTTGGAAAATGCACTTGCCATGAGATCATGCTGAAGGGTTTAATTACACTTTTGCTTACATTTTTTTGTTGAGATAGTCTAAAAAATCAGCATTATATTATTTACCCAGGATCAGCATCAGCTTGGTTGATTTTTAATTCCCTAGTTCATTCCTTTTATACTTTTCAATATTTAAATGATGTTGGTAGTCCTGCAGTCATTTGAAATTTTCTTTGTTTCCCAAGATTTCTTGAGATTAACTTTACTGAGAGTTCCTCATCCCTTAAAGGCTCTTGGTGCAAGATATGTGTCTGTTGTTTTTAAAAAATGTTTAATTTTAGCAAAAGCTACCTCACATTCCCTTTTCATCACAGATGGCAATCTTTCTGTTCCACCCTCGGTATAAAATTCCTGCTCAGTTTGATATACAGACAAAAATATCCACCCTTTGAAAATTTCTAGTTTTTCTACTTGCCTGAGAACAGTTTTGCTGTGCGCCTCTAGCAATAACTCACATTGAAAAATATGCTATAATTATTTCTAGCTGTATTGGTCATTTCATTGTTCCCTTCATTTCCCCATTACCAGTCATGTATTTTGTAATTTATATTAATTGCCATTTCCTTTCCATTTTCTGCCTGACTCTACAAATTTATAAAAATTAATGCCTTACTGACACTTCCAGATCCCTTTTTGATATTTAAGAGGATTTTTTTTTCCAGCAGAGCACTGCCATGACTGGGGGACTGTGGCTTTCGGAGCCTCCAGTAGGAAATTTGAGAACAATTCCTGCTAAAGTCTTCTCTTAAGATTTCTTGCTTTAAATTTGTGTCCCTGCCAGTGATGCTGACTTATCTCACTAGGTTCGCAAAAATTAGTCCTTTCAAAAACTCTTTTACTGCTGGTCACTGGTGTGTTCTGTTTTCACACAATAAATGTAATCAGTTCACCATCATAATAATCAGTATCTAAGCAACCGCTCATTTTCAGGTCATCAATTGATTTTCCTTTGTCCATCAAGATGAGATCTAGTATTCAGTTACACTATGCTAGGTGGAAGATTTCCTATTTCAAGAAATTACTTATTTTTTTAAGAATATGTGAGGAAGTTTTATTACTGATTGCACCCACCCAAAAAAGGGATCTCAATTGAGGTCACCTATAATGAATATGATGCCTATGGATCAGGTCACTTAATTCTCCATTGGGATTTAGAAACTGATAACAGGTAGTACCTAGTTCTCCTCCTTTATGTGGAAGTATGAGCCAAAGGGTTGAAGTGACTTGTTTGTTGTTGTTCAGTGAGTTGGTGGCAGATTTAGGAGAGCTTACTCCTACCATGTTATTGTGCTATAGCTGGGAAATATAAGAACACTGAAGCCAGAGGCTGTGGTTGCCTCTGGAATCAGTGGGGTAACCTTCACACACATCCCTGATTGGGGCTTATCAGCCTGGAGGACTTTACCCCAGGTTTCAAAAGATTTTAGGTGCCCATTTCTCATTGCAGCACATTGCTCTTTAGCTCCTTCTTAGAGCCTGAAAGGGACAGAAAATCCTGAGAAGGTGAACCCCATAAACTTCCAATCTGAAAGTCTTCTTTTCAGCATCCTGGACAGCAAGTACTTCTTCCAGGCAGCAGAGAAGCATTGTGGTGGTGCTCGTTTTCTTTGCAGAGTGCTCCTGCAGCAGCAAATTAGAGCTACTGTAGGCTCTTGGGGGCCTGCTTAGCTATTTAGGTCTCAGTAGCTTGGGCGACTCTTCACATTTGATGCAATTTCTCTTATGTCAGGGAAATATTCACCTAAGATGAGATTTAGAAGACACTCTTCCTTGTAAGGTAACAGCAAACCACCAAAGTGTTGTACACCATGAGCTTTTGAGGCCTGAAGTCCAAAGATAAGGGGTAGTATATCCATAGTGGTGCTAGTACATGACACAAGATAAAGCTTCAGAGCTGTTTTCTGGTACATCTTGAGACTGTGTTTGAGGAAAACCAGAAGGATGGAGCCCCAGGCTTGGGTTCAGGCTGATGGCATCAGGAGCACCTCCCAGAAGAGACCTTGGCTCCTCAAAGGAGCAACTCATCATGTGCATGGGATGCTGGGTTGGATTATGCTGTCAAAGCATCAACCTCTCTGTTGACAACCAAGGTACCCTGGCTGGGTTACTCATGCAACCTTTTTGCTTTTGGGGGCTGCAGTAGTGAGTTGCCTGATGCACTCCAAGCTATTGGTCATGAGATGTGTCCAAAGTCACACAGAAATTCACTGCAGAGCTGCTGGTTAAACCTGTGTCTCTTGGTCCAGATTAGCAGAATATAGGCCTGGAGTCTCTCTTCTCTTGTACGTTCTTTTCTTAGCCCTGTCCGTGGTACCTGGCTCATACAAATGTATTTCTACGTGTACTTGAGTATGCCACTCTGTCTTATCCTTGGCACACTGGGAATGGAAAAACAGTTCTGCTCCTGAAACTCCAAATGAATATTTAAACACATATTTTTTTATTAGATGCTAATTAATATTGTGGGTAAGGGATTCTAGGGGATTTTGGGAGGGGAATGGTTTTAAATAGGCAAATTATTTCATTTGGAAGTACATTTACTATACATAATAATGGGTAGCTTTCTTATGGTGCTTTGCAACTTCAAAGTGCTTTGCAACTATTAATTAATTAACATGCATGCTCTTTTGGAGGTAGGAAACTAATTATTAACAGCCCTGTCTTACACACAGGGAACTGAATGATAAACATTCATGTTATTTAAACAATTTAGCCATTGTATTGCATGCTTAATTTGTCTCTGCGAGTACCACTTCTTCATACATAATGTGGATTAATGCATATGCAAATGAATAAATTAAATAGCTGCATTCATACAGTGCATGGTGATCGGCATGCATAATTATGTGCCCAGTGCCTTACATCTCAGGACTCCCTTCAAATGACAGTCACTCATCCTTTCTTGTGTTCCCTGAAAGTCATTTGAGATTGATATTTAGCCCCAAATAGGAGATGAAAGATGACATGAGCCAAGAGGTGTCTGGGGAGGTGGTCCCTGATGCAGTAGGTTCTGGAGCAAATCCTGTAACACAGTAGGGAAATGAGCTTAGACAGTCTCCAAAGCTAGTGCTGCACATAGTTACATACAGTCTTGTGCCAAAAACCCCCAACACAGTCCCAACTAAGACAAAGGGAGAAAGATCAGTGAAAAAATCAGCCTTGTTTTATTGGTAGGAGACCAGAGACACAGTCAATGGCTCGATGTCCAAATGGCGACTGCTGATGAGTGGAGTTCCTCAGGGGTCAGACCGGTGCTGTTTAACATCTTTGTTGGTGACATGGACAGTGGGATCAAGTTCACCCTCAGCAAGTTTGCCAATGACACCAAGCTGCGTGGTGTGCTTGACAGGCTGGAGGGAGAGAGACCTGGGCAAGCTTGAGAGATGAGCCCACGCCAGCCTTGTGAAGTTCAACAAGGCCAAGTGCAAGGTCCAGATTGGATGGGGCTTTGAGCAACCTGGTGCTTACCTGGAGCAGAGCAGTTGGAACTAGATGATCTTTAAGGTCCCTTCCAATCTAAACCATTTTATGATTTCATGATTTAGGTTGCCCCTGCAGAGAAGCACTGGCGAAGCTGGAGCAATCAAGTGACCTGCTCAGGATCCAGCACTTACACACTTTCACATGTCATTTGAGGCGGATTCCTAATTTTCCCTCCAAACAGCTGTCCACTGGGGACTTGAGATGCTGGTGATGGGAGGTGATTTGGGTCCATGATGAGAAGAGAATCTGCGCTGTGAGGTTTAGGACTCACTGAACAGAAGAGAAAAGACATAAGGAAAGCTGAGGAAAGCACCCTTAGGAGAGCACAGGAGAAGTGTGACAGCTGAGGGAGGAAAAGCAACTGCTAAGTAAGCAGAAGTGTTACCAGGCTCAGAGACTTGGGGACCTTAAAAAAGGCAATGGGAATGAAGCACCTGGGATTGTGCGAGAGCCTGTGGGATCTTAACAGAAGTGAATCTGTGCAGACCCTCCCCAGGCTCCCAGGACATCCAGTCTGTGGGCTGGTGAGAAATCACCAACCAATCTTCTGGTCTCTGCTGTGTGTGTTCCCGTAAGGCTTTCTGTGCTGGAAGGTGGGCTGTCCTTATCTTAGCTCCTGACTGTTCAACTAACAGTTCACTTTGTTATTTCTATTTGCCAGTAATCCCACTTCCTTCCTTGTGGTCTTTTCTAACTCCTCATTGCTCCTCTACCCTTTAGGCTCCCCTTTGCCTTCCCATCAATGTCCACTCTCTTTCTGTTTAACCCATGGTTAGAGAATTTACAACATTTCAATGACACTTGCAGCTCTCCTGCTACCTGCTCTCCCTCCCCTGTATTTTTCTGCCTCTTCTTATGTTCTCAGCCTGTTCTGGAGTACATTGCCCTGTCCTCTATTTATACAGCTCCTGGCATGCTTCTTTCTGATCTGAGCTGATGTCTCTAGGCATTGCCTTCATACTATTAACAGTGACGACCACACAGCTTTTTAATTTCTTGATGGGTTTTTAAGAAAGCCTATGTTTAGCTCTTAATCCTGGTGTAGACGGTGTGTTCTTATCAATAATTGGCCTATTAAGTTATGGGTACAGCTGAGTAAATTTCATGTTTATAAAATGTTTGAGCAGGCAATGCATTTAGCTGACTGTGGACTGGTATTTATGTAGTTCCAGGAGAGTAAATAAAGCCTATTGGGTGGCCATCATTATAGCATTATTTTCTCTCCCTCCTTCCTGCGCTCTCAATTTGATGCAAAAGCCGAACCTCATGCACAGAGTCAGGCCACCCAGAGGGTATTTAATTTCTTCAGCTGCTACTGAAATGAATGGCACTGGGGACATTCCCTGCCCTCCAAGACCAGGCTCCAGTTCCCAAAGTATAAGCCTGAAAGGTTATGAGGCTGTTTTTAATGTTAATTCCCATCGCGACTGATGATGTTCAGTGCAGGGCTGATATTACCTTTGCCTGCCCAGCCCCTTTGATGGACTGCAGTGATAGCACTTATTATCTGATTCATAAACTCATAATACAGCATAAAGGGGAGTGTTTTTGAATGCTGGGAAAAGTTGAGATTCCACTTTTTTTTTCCTCTAATGTTTATGCTTGGAATAACTTTTCTGATTCTACTTTCTAGATCTTGTAACTCATTTATAAAATAGCCATTTACAGGAAATACTTATTTTGAAGTCATTAAAAAGACAGCAACACCCCAAGGACAAGTTATATGTTTGTTGATATTAGTGTTTGAATGCCAGCTCTGTAAAGCACTCAGCTTGTGCTTTGCTTTTGTTCAGTTTTAGCAGCTTAAGGTGCATGAGTGGACCTCTTCAAAACTTATAGGTAGGTTTAAAATAAAACACATCCCTGTAATCAATGTCTTCTAGGTTTGGGTCTCCAAAAAAGGGACCCAGAAAAAGTGAGCAAGAGGTGGTTGCCAAGCAAATGAAACCTTTCTATCTGTTTAAACCTCCTCCCTGACTTTTATTATTTAGGACTTCATCTATCCTGGTGCATGAAATAAGATAATATAAGCAGAGATGAAAGCATATACATGTACTAAAATTCATCAAAACAAGATTAGTAATGGCACTCAATAGCGTAATTATAAGACGCTGACACTGAGATGTGGAGGGTTTGTGGAGCTATCACAGCCCTGGCAGTTGCTGGAACTTCGGAATGACCCTTTGCAATTTCCCAATGAACATTAATAACTTCCCATCTTATACAAAGCAGTTGCTCAATTTAGAGTTGCCGGTACCAAACTGAGACATACCATTTGCTTGGACGAATAAACTGAAATTAGGTTATTGTGTCACAAAAGGTGCTTGTAAAAGATTATGTGGAGCCTGAGGAAAAATGAGAGAGTCAATCAATACCTCTGGAAAGAGGAAGACAGCTGGAAGGAGAGTGAGTCTACATAAATACCAAACAAACCAGATAAATACATGACAGCATGAACAATTTCTCTGCTGTAGTTAAAATACATTTGATTTTATAGCCTCAGCATTTCCCAGCCTAGCATATCCTTTCATGGGGATTCCCTCTGCCTGCACCTAGAATACTGTCTTCAGTTTTGGGCCCCTCACTACAGGAAAGACATTGAGGTGATGGAGTGTGTCCAGAGGAGGGCAACAAAGCTGGTGAGGGGTCTCCTCTATGAGGAGCGGCTGAGGGAGCTGGGGTTGTTCAGCCTAGAGAAAAGGAGGCTGAAGCGAGACCTTATTGCCTCTACAGCCGCCTGAAGGGAGGTTGTAGAGAGGTGGGGGTTGGTCTCTTCTCCCAGGTAACAAGTGATAGGACAAGAGGAAATGGCCTCAAGTTGCACCAAGGGAGGTTGAGGATGGGTATTAGGAACAATTTCTTCACAGAAAGGGTTATCAAGCATTGGAACAGGCTGCCCAGCGAAGTGGTTGAGTCACCATCCCTGGAGGGGTTGAAAAGATGGGTAGATGTGGTGCTGAGGGACATGGTTTAGTGGTGGACTTGGCAGTTTTAGGTTAGTGGTTGGACTTGATGATCTGAAAGGTCCCTTTCCAACATCTATGATTTTACCATATTGTGGTGCAACAACTATACTAACTGACTTAAAACTTTTTGGCTTCCATCAGTGCCCAAATGTTGTTTTGCTTTGCATTTTTTTCGCTTGAAGTTTTTCTTCTGTCTTTCCACAGTTAGTATGTCATTTCCACCAGTAAGTGGAGAAGTACCGTGCTGCAGTAAAATTAGAATAGAAGTGGGGAGTGAGGCCCTTGTATACAGGGCCAGGCAAAGTCGTCTCAACTCAGTTTGAACTGAAGGAAAGGGCTATGTATTTAGAGTGTGAGTGATTAACTGCTATAACAGATTAACCGAGGAGGTGCGCCCAAATGCTGTCTGCCAGCAAGCCTTTTCACTGAGAATAGCTCTCTTTGGCTTAACCAAAAATAACTGAATGGATTCCAGAAAAAATGTGTGTTAATTGCTGCATTACACCACGAAATCAGGGCAGATCATCCTAATAGTCCCTCAGAGATTTTCCTGCATTTCCCCCATTATGATCAATTAGTCTGACCTCTCATGTTGCGGGGATCGGGGATTTCACTGCAGAGCTTTTCCAGCTTCAACCCAGTCCCTTCTGATCTCCAAATCGATGCCTCTGAGTCTCCCAGGCTGACACATGGAGACAGTTGGTGCTTGGAACAGAGTAATCCAGCTCTCCCCACTCCCACACCCCTGCTGTGGTGCCGCATTTGCCATCCCTCATATAGAGCAGAGCTATAGGCAGCAGAGCGAACGCACCGATCAGCTCTTCTGGCTCCAGGGAGCTGGTGGTTCCTCTTTGGCTGCACAGGCTTAGAAGAGCCAGGGTGAATTTTTCACAATGAATAATTTAAAGTGAGCCTTTTTGACCCCATTTTCTATATGCATCTCCCAGCAGAAAGTTGAAGCTGAAGTCATTTGTCACGGCTGAGTGTAAATCCAAGGGGAGCAGATGGGGGTTTCCCTGCCATGTAGCTCCGCAGACACTGTGTGCATGAAAATGGACTGCCTGGGACGAGGCAGGCGAAAATGCCGCAAAGAAAAAAATGTATCTGCAGCTAAATTTTTCAAAATCAATCCCCTGAGTTTGCTGGCAGGGCTTTGTTCTCCTGTGAACCTAGTCTAGGGTCTAGTTTTGTTAGCTAGAAGGCAATGTCTTCCTCAACTAATTCAACTTGATTTTTTTTTTTTTTTTTTTTTTTTATGTTTATTGCTGTCCATTAAGCTGTTTTTCTCTCTGGGATGTGCTGGTAAGAGCTTTGTGGCACAAGATGGAAAGGGCTGAGGATACTGCCCCTTTACCCACCGCCCCCCTTGCCCTCTGAAGGGTGTGAAATGTGCAGGAGTTTAATGACAAGATGAAAAAAAAAAATCACTCATTACAGGAACATAACTCCCTGCTACTGATTCAGGAGGAGAATAGAACTGCCCGTCGGAGAGGACTCCTGGGTGAAGAAGAGCTGCTCGTTCAGAAGCATCCTGTGCTATCAAAAATCCTAAAAGGGAAAATAACAAAACCCCATAAATCCTCAGTGCTATCACATAGCGTCTTAAAGATCAAGTAGTGATGAAGAATCTCAGACTGATATAACGAGTTACTTTGATAAACTCGTATCTCAGAAAAAAAAAAAAAAAAAAAAAAAAGAAAACTTTTAATTTAACTTTTTTTTTTTTTTTTTTTTTTTGCTTTGCATGTTTATTGCTGTCCATTAAGCTGTTTTTCTCTCTGGGATGTGCTGGTAAGAGCTTTGTGGCACAAGATGGAAAGGGCTGAGGATACTGCCCAGGTAGTACTTATCATTCCCTCCACAGCTGCATCACTAAAAGACGCTGAAGAGATCTGGGTGGTTTCTGAGGGGGCAGAGGGTGCAGTGCCACATGCAGAATTGCTGGCCATGTTTGAATACTTGGTTAGAAACAGGACCAAGGTGGAGAACATCTTTCTTCCCCCATCATGTACTCTTTGTGACCTTCAAAAGTTGCTTCTTTGACTCTGAACTTAGTCGTTTGTGAAATGGGTGCAATGCAGCTGGTCTGGCTGGAAGTGTCAAAGTGGCTTGGTAAGGGTGGGGAAGATTGTCCATTGTTTGAAATCCTTATGTCCAGTCTACTGTCATCTCAAAAAACATGTTGTAGCTCCATTTACAGACTCAATGAAGAAATTATCATCATATTGTTAACAATCCCTTACCAGTGGGGTCCTAATGGTGATGGAATAGCTTTCTGTTTCCCTGGGAAGCCCCAGCTATCTTCTTTTAGCTTTCATTACTGTGCATCACCGCGCAGCCTGCCAAAGCGCAGTATCGATTCCAGCGCATCGAGCAGATCGGGGCTCTGTTTGTTGTGCAAATAGCGAGACAGCAGCAGCACTGCAGACGGCAGGAGCGGAACGAGACAAGGGCCTGTCTCGGGCGTTCGGATTTATTCGTTGTGCCTGGTGTTCGCCGTGCTGTGGGACGAGCTACTTTAGTCTCGATGCACATTTTCAACGCAAGCTCGAGGCTGCTTTCTGCGCCGCGGGGACGTCTGGCTGCGAGCTGCAAGGAGGCAGCTCTCGCTGGAGCGTGCCCTTGGAAAGGCTGACACCAGCTCTTAGAGATGAATTATTTAGACAGCCTCACAAGCATCCTCTAGCCAAAGCTAAAGATACATCTGCTTGTCACGGGCAGCCATAAATCTGTGACGAGAGCAGAGGGGTTTCCCTCTGACACAGCCCAGCCTGTTGCTCGCTGCTGCAGTGCTGCACAGCGTGGGGATAACAGGAATGGTGAGAAAAGGAGTGCTTTCCCCATCCAAGGGACTTGCTCTGCATCACTCAGTTACAATAGGATACATCACAACATGAGCTTCAGCTGAATCCACGTCTCACCCAATTAGCCCAGGATTTTGCTGAGATTGTGGTTGATCAAGCACGGGACTGAGGTGTGGTGAGGGTCTGAGCAAAAGGTGCTGGTGCTGGGAGCTGTCACTTGTGCCACCCCTAAGGCAGTTTGTACACATAAAGGATGTCTTTTAATCTGAAAATAGACTCTAGTGGGGTTTGCAGCAGTTTAAGCCCTGCCCTGAGCCAGCACAGACGACTGCATTACAGATTTTCCACTGATGAGGTCACATTGTAGGGAGTTTCCTCAATATAAACATGGCCGGAATGCCTCAGGCAAATAATTTACCAACCCTGACTCCTTTAGCTGTCAGATCCACAAGGTACTGTACTGCCTGTCTGTGGACTGATGCCTCATCATTTCAGCTTTAGCTTCTGAATAACATGAGGTTAGAAAGAGAATTTCCTTGAGGTTAGATTCCCGTGTTCTGGGTAACTGTGAGATTTCTTATACCTTCCTCTGAACCCTCCTGTGGGAGGTGAAATGCTGTAACTACGGAGACCTCAGGGCTGATCTGAACTGGCAGTTCCTTCCCTCCTGCTGGTGTGGGAATTAATTAATATTTTTTTGTGCTACGTGCAATCGTGAAGTGGTAAAGCAAAATGTGACAGTTTGGTGTTTCATCACCGAGCTTGTTTTAAGGATATTTCTTGGTCTAAAACCTCTTTTTGACTGCTCAGTGCTGTATTGTGCAGTGCTATCAAGCCTGTCTGGAGGACTTCCAGTAGTAATAACAATAGCAATAATAATAATAATTTCTAGCTCTTATATAACCCTCCCTTGCAAGGTTTTCCAATGGGCATTTCATAGGAGGTTAGTGTGTAACAGAAAGAGAAAATTCTTTTCCTCAGATGCCTCCAAGCTTGTGAGATGCAGGTAGGAGTAGAAGTGAATTTTTCAAGCTCTGCATTGTGGCAGCCACCACCTCTCAGGACATCAGTTAATGCAGGTTAACTCTAGAAATTGAAACTAGGTATTGATTGTACTCGCTTGTACAGGGGGTTTGGGCAGTTTGTGTAGGCTACAGCTTTGAAAGGGACTATGGCTTTTGGGAAAAGAGCAGCAGTCTTTCTTATGCCTCTTTGCACAGCTCAGTCTCTGTGCCCCAATTTCATTCTTTATTGCATGGGTACTTCCATAGCTTCAGTCATTAGCATCCTGGGTGGGAGGCATTAAGTAGAGCAATAATGATTCTGATGGCTGACTCAGTTTGATATTGGGTGTCAGGAAATGGTGTATTTCTATTGGGAAATAATTTATTCTTAGTCAAAGTTAGTCTTAAGTAGTATTAACTACAAGACCACATCGCCACCGGTACAAGGACTGTGCAGAGCAGGCAGAGGGCTCAGCCCTGCCAGTGCTCCTCCACTGAACAGGACAGTACATTTCAGGAATATTTGCAGACAAAAAAAAAATAATCAGAGGGAGGATCAGGGCTAATCCTCATCCCAGAGGTAAAAGCTTTATCCCAGAGACAAAATACCTTCAAAGTAGAGACCATAAGCAAAAAAACTCCATTCCTTGAGGTCCAAAAAAGGGGCTTTGCACAAAGCTGTTGCGAGCCTTGAAACCACAACTATGAGTGAGGTTACGAAGTTCCCTATATCATGTTTAGAGATGCACCTTCCCAAGTGCTTAGACACTCAACTTTGAGCTGCCAAAATACACCCCATTTTGTTTTAATTTAAAAAGTAGAGAAATCATCGGTCCTATTTGGGGAGATGACATTTTTTCACTCATCATGGCCCAACAGGGATATATATATTGCTGGTGTGGGTTACAGGAAAAGAAGGATCCTTGTAGGTGAGAAGAGTGACAGCAAACAAGGGAAGAGGGGGCACATATGGACAAGCCTAGGAGGAGTACTTGGACCCAAACTGGTGGCCCATACCTCACTTGGACTGTTGCAGTACCCTAGTGTTTCACCTAAAGGAGGGATACTTGAGCTGATCACTCTCTAGAGGACAGTCAGGACCTTCTGGACATGATCAAAGTTAAGCAGGAGTTTAATCTCTTGGAGAAATGTATTGCTGAAAAGAAATGAGACTGAATTCCCTGTGCTTGCAGTGACGTACTGAAATTCTTTTAGGGGATTTTACTCTGGGTACATTTTGACAAGAATATCTGAATTCAGCTTTCAGTCAGATGTTCCATTTTTCCCTTTTATTGAACATGCATGTTGGTACTTTGAATGTTGCATATTAAATGCTATGTACATGGCTTGTAAATACATCATGAGTCAGCATTACCAATAGATATGTTGGAGAATTCATGTGGAGCTCATTGCTTTTTTAAGAGCCGTTTCTTCTTCCTCGAGTAGCACATTCTGGTGAGATACATTTCCTGGCTGATCACAGAGGAAAGGAAGAGGAGTAGATTTGAGAATACTAATTTTTTAGGAAGATAAACAGGTTATAGCTAGCATCTTAGAGTTTCTTTCCCCTTTCAAAAGGAAAACACATATGCCAGCTCTTGCTGTTTAGAACAAAAGATGAAATAGTTTTTGTGAAGATTGAATATATTACTTTAAAAACCATTTGGTTTTGATCTTTTGAGGAACAAGGATTGTACATTTGAGAAGGGTTTAATTTTGTTAAAGAATATTTTTGTTTGTTTGATCTTGCTTTTTTGTATTAGGATATTGCCAGTCCCTTGTTATGCATTATTAAAACAGATAATGAGATACAATTCTTGCTCTGGGGAATTTTCAGTCCTCACAACTGAAGACTTTACAGCCAAAGAAACTGCAATTAACAAGACAGACAAATGGTGGAAGGAAGGAAAATGTTATTGTCTCCGGTCTTGAGGTGGGGAGTGAGCTACAAGGAGATTAAAGCTGTAGGTTAGAAAAACTCTTAAATGCATGTAACGTGTGCCTAGATCCAGCCCACAGAGGAAATGAGGATGTCTTTAAGTCTTGCTGACCTTGGGTGTCTTCTCAAAAGGGCCATGGAATCCAAATAGCACAGTCAGACATGCAATTGTTAGTTAAAGAGATGCTTTTAGACGTCTGAATTTAAATGCTTTAATATTTAACCTGTGTTTAAACACTCACTTGAGCTTGGACTAGATTGTTTCAAAGCCATTTTGGGCAAGGATTAGATGGAAGTCAATGGGAGATTTCAAGTTTTGATTCTGTTTCAGTTAGTGACCTTTTGAGTGCTTCTGCTGCTATCTCTTATTTTCCAGGCTCATCTGCCAATGGACCAGACAAGTGTCCACCTCATTAATGTGTTTATTCTGATATAACAATTCCTGTTTCTCCTTTGTCCATGGAAGGATGCAGTTTCATAATCTTGAGATTTGATCGACCGTGACACTAAAATCTCTGCTGAAGCAGGTAGTCTTTCCCAGGAGTGCAAAAAGCATGGCTGTCCACATCAAAATGTCTGCTTCTCAGAAAAAACTATTCACCTGCAGTCTCTTCTCCAAGCACCCAAAGCATAGGTCCAGTTTACTTATCTTTTCAGTTTGTGAATCCTGGGTATGCATTATGTCTACTCCCATCTTCGAAAGCCTTTAAATCTCTCTGAAAATGGCTCCAAAAAGAGTAGATTACTCGTTTTTCGCATCCATCAAATGATAAAATTTCCTCTGGATCCTTTCTGCTCTAGCAGACAGAGTTTGCATTGGATTTTGCCTTTGTCATTTGGTCTGTAGGCTTTTTTCTCAGCTTTTATCTTCTATGTAAAGGATATATCAACTGCACGGCCTCTGCTTTGGGACTGACTGAGTCATTCCTGCATTCACAAATAATCTCAGACCTGCTGTGCATTGATAATATCTGTGTTCACTGATAATCATAGCTGGAGCCCCTGTATCTGTCTCCTACTGGTGTTGTCCCTCTTCCCTTTCAGACACTGCACAACATGTCCAAATTTTCCTCTCCCTATGCACTATGGGGTCTGACCTCTGAAGAATATTCTTCTCCAGGGGATGGGACTGCAGTGGTCCCTCTGTGTATAGCCAGATAATCGTGGGGTGTTGACAGTGCTAACGTGCCACTGGGAGGTGACATTAAACTGGGGGAAATGGTCCACCTAGGAGGCATCTTCTGAACATCAGGTCTTGTTATGTGCCATGCTCCTCTCCTGCCACAAACACCACTTCTCTTGAGGTCTTTTCCCTGGTGCACATACCCCTCACAGTTCCCTTTGGGGCTCAGTTTGATCAATGCAACTCTTGCTTGAGATCTGTCCTGATGCTCCCCTTGCTGTTGCTACCTCTGCTGCTCCGAGTTAAGCTCCTGCTGCCAGTGACGGTTCCCAAATTCCCTTGTTAGCCCAGAGGAATCTGCTCCTCAGCATATCCCTTAAGATATTGCCTCGGGAGCAATGATCCAGCAATCTTTCTAGCTTTGTCTTTTGTATAGCTATCCTTCACCTTGTTATTTTACCCTATCATGCAACTTGGGAGCTTGTATCACAGTACGTGACTAGGGTTTGTGGCCCAACATCTTCTGTAGTTTTCACAGGCTTTTATCTCCTGCCTTCTGGACTGGTAATTAATTCGTAAAGATAGAGTAAGTGAAGAAAGTTAATTTCAGTGTGTCCTTCCCAATAACCTCATTTGCAAGAAAATAGCTCAAATATTGTCATTAATCATTCTTTTACGCAATCAGTTAGCCAGCTGACTTTCTTCTGTTTTCCCGGTCAACAATTTTATAACAGGACTGCTTTCACCCAAGAGCTGTTTTACCACTGACTGCAATCTGGGTGGTGGGTACAGGAGTAAGTTGTCCTGATGACCAAAGAATGGGATGGGGAGGGGGGTAGTAAAGGACCGCAGTGAAGCTCCATCCTGTAATACTGCATTGAATGCTGTTCACTTGATAATGAGCATTTCCTACATGCAGATCAGGCACCTGAGGAAATATTTGGTAGCTGGTTATGGAGGATTTGCCTCTCCAGCTGGAGTGACACCATTGCAGCTATTGATATTAAGCTTGGGTAAACTGATTGTAAAGTGTGAAGAGATCTGGGCCAGCAGCAGTCCTTGCACAGAGCATCTGGGGCCAGGGGAACTGGCAGTAAATAGGCAGCTTTTTGTTATTTTCCCAAGTGCAAACGCAGAGGTTTGTTTTCTCTCATTGTTTACGTAATTCCAGCACATATTTTGAGAATGTCTTTCCCTTTTCCCCTCATTTTAATTAGCTTCTTGGTGGGAAATGCAGAAGATTTCCCAATTTGTTGTCATATGACATATGAAAGGGATAACCTCTGTATCTCAGTTTTTCTATTCATGTTTGAAGCTGCTTGCTGGTTTCTATTCAGCCACAGATACAATTAATTCTTAGCATCTGGCTGTAAACAGTGTTATGTCTTGCTGTGGCAGGGAGACAGGGAGCCCAATTAACACAGCTATGAATATCGGCTAGTGTGCTTTCTGGGCCCATTTATATATTTTTTTAGAAGGCTTAAAGCATAGAGGAAAAAGAGGAGCAAAAAAATTTTAGACATGGTCTTGTGTCATTTAATATTAATTTGGTGAATACAGTATGATAAATATTGTTGAACTCATAAAACGACTCTTTCCCTTCTCAGTAATATGATGATGGTAATTCTATGTGTAGAATGTAGTAAAATAGGACTTTCTCCACCGAATTACTTTCAGAGTCATTTGCTGGGGATTCTTAGTCAATCAATTGATAACAGGCAGAACAGGATCCTGTCTGTATGAGTAGGAGATCATCAAGGAGACAGCTTAATTTGATGGACACTGTACTGTGTCCAACCTTAATAGAGGTTGTTGAAAAGAAATGAAAGAAAGGTTTTGGCAAAGTGTAATGAGACATATTTGAGGTTTTGAGATTGTCCTTTTTGAGAAAGAGACCTAAGAAGATGCATTTATTTAATTTATCCAGGGAAATCACAGAATCACTGAATGTTCTCTTTATCTCTGAAGTTCATTTAAGAGGAGTTTGTAGAAAGCTACATGGGGAAGACACTGCTGGGAATAGACTGCTGTACCAGAAAAAGCAAAAAAAAGAGCCAGAGGGTAGACACTGAGGCAACTGCTATTAAAAAATACACAGAAAAGCTATTTTGGCACCAATATGTGTTAGTGGATATGATACTGGTAGGTTCTCCATTTGTTTTAAAGTCAGTTTAACATATTTGTCTTCCACAATGACATGAAAAATGTCCAGTAGAAGTTGCGTGCTTGAAGCAAGCTCTGTGAGGAGAATCAATGGCCTGTGATGCAGGAGATCAGAATACCCTACATGACCATAAGGGTTCCCTCAAGGCTTAAAAACTCTATGTATCTAAAATCAGATTTTGTTTCTCCCAGAATGTGTGTTATAACAGACCAAGGCAGCATTTTCGGTTGTGATGCCCTCAGGAGAGCATCTATGGAAATAGAAACTTCCTTCTTTTCCCCTTTTCTATATTTTAATGAATGAATCACACCAGTTTTGGATGATAGTATCTGCACTTCAGCCACTTAAAAACCACCATTCTGTGAGCAAAAGGACATCCTTTGCACCATACGTGTTTTTAGACTATTTAAGATGCGTTAGCTCATGTTTTCCAAGATTGATGCATAAACATAAGGATCAAAAAATGAGGATGGGATTCAGTTTAAAATTAAGACACCTATGTGAAAGTGCCTACTAGTCTCAGCTCCCATTTTAGTCGGTGGTTATCTGGGGCTTCTTTCTGGGCCTATATGTGGGCATGTCAGTGTATGAGAGATGCCCATGGAATGGGTACGTGGAGGCCTTGGAACCTGCAGGAAACCCAAAGCTTTCTGGACTGGAAGCTGGAGGCCAGATGGGATGCCAGAGAAGCTCGAAGGGCATTGAATGATTAGGTATCAACACAGCATAGTCAATGAAGTCCAGAGTGTGACTCAGCTCACCCCACAGCAGAAGCCTATTGACCTCAAGAAAGGGCAGGAGGTGGGCTTGCTCAGCCTGAGACTGTACTTCTGGTCCTGGATTTGTGTCATTCATACTGATGCAGATGGAGGGACTTTGAACCTGGGGTTGATGGGTCCAAGGAGAAGGGGGTGATGAAGCCGAGAAACTTATTGGGATCCTTGATTTCAGCTGCAGGTCAGCATCAGAAAGCCTGCGGTTGGGAAGGACATTTCATTACTGTGGGTTTTGCTTCCCAGCCCCAAAACTCTCCTGTGACAGGAGAACACTGGCAAACATTGTCTACCTTTCAGCCTTTCTCAAATATTATGCAAATATTCAAATATATTCAAATATATTCAAATATAATAAACAAGACTGTTATTCCAATAGTCCCAGTGACTCTCCTGAGGGGGCTTTTCAGGATCTGGATTAAAAGGGCTCCAAGAATGAGGCCTTCAAAAGGAAGTCCCAGCTCAATAAAATGTTTCAGGATCACCATAAGGGCAGGAGGAACCTCCTGGACTTTGAGATGTAATGTCCCAAGTCCACAAATATCACAAGACATCCAAAATTCAGGAGATAACAAAATCTGTGGTAATTCTCTACCAGTATTTGAGACATCAGGCTGCATGGGTTTCCTGTTTTCTGGAAGCTGTGACAGTAGCAGCACAGTGCAGATTAATCTCAGAACAAGGGTCATCCCCATACATTTTCCTCGCAATCAGAAATTCTAAAATGTGATGGAAGGTGCTAATGTCACCTCTTTGGCATGGGTAAGAAACTGTCTGTGCTGCAGGATCAGACTCTTCAATTGCAATTTTAAGTTGCAGAGACATTTTTCCATTTTGGACATGTATTGCATTTATAGCATGACCCTGAATACTCTCTGTTAAGTTTTGTGACACAGATAGACCTAGTGGGGATAGTTCTGAAATGAGCAATTTTCATGCAGCAGAAGGAATGTTTCATGGAGCATTTCATATTGAAGGTCACTCTAGGAATCAAATCTAGTTTGAACCTTTCCCGGCTGTAGGTGAAAATAGCAGCTTTCTGCAAGATGGTTACACAAAAGTGGCCCATGCAGGAATTAAATAGTCTTACTGTAACATCTGCCCCCACTTCCCCTTCACTGTCTGAAAGACTCTTACTAAAAACTGGGAACTGAGTCTTTTCTAGGTGCCACTTGGTGGGAGAGGGGGTAAATGCATCCTTAGTCACAACTGAGTGTCAGCAGTAATATTATGAGAAAAATAAAAGAATTAGAAAGTACAAGTTGCTTTGTATGTTCAGAGATTGTTAAATTCTCCATCATCTTCTCTGCCAATTGTTAATTCTTTTTCTAGGCTTGTTAACTTCCTCAGTCAAGTAATAAAGTTCATTTACCTAAACAAGAAAACTGCACAATCCTCTCTGATCTTACACCAGATTATATCAGCAGCTGAGCCGAAAAACAAAATATGCGAAACTTGTTCACTATGACAAGTTTCAATGTTTCTGTGCATTTGTCCATAACTGGAACTCAAAGTTAAAATATTTTTTTCATTTTAGAAAGAGTTCAGGAACATTTTGAATGAGAAACAAAACCAAGAAGTATCAAGTTCTTGGACCAAACTGAAAACTATTGTTGACTCATCACTGAGCATTTCAGACACAGCTTTGAAAATGGTTTTTAGCTGCAACTGACATTCCTGAATTTAAATTTCTTTGGATAACTTGAGGGGAGAGCATTTGAGGGAAGAATAAACTGCTATCATATCAATCTTATTTTGCTTGTGTCAGTGTTCCCAAAGCAAAGGTTGTGTCTTAAATTTCCTCTTAAGGCCTTAGAAACAGGTCACACAGAGTCTCACCAATACCCAGCTGGGACTTCCCAAAGTTACCCAAACCGCAGCTGAAGTTAAAGATGCCAACCGATACATCATCACCGCTATTGGGTTTCAAGCTGTGGTCAAGAGCTCTAAAATTTGATCTTTGGCTGAAAAAGCAAATGACAGAAAATAACTGAAACACCTTGGCTGTGGTTTTTTTTGCTGGCAGGAGGGAAACTTTCCTAGTGTGAACCAGTTCACTGATGTTGTATTATTTCCATGCAGCTTGAGAGATACTGACAAAGATATGTAGGGTGGAATGACGGTATTTATGTCAGATTTTACTCACACACACTGTCATATCAATTGCCCGTGTCAACAAATATAATATACAGCATTTAATATCTCATTTTGGCATCCCCAGCTGACTGTAGCCAAGAGAACAGTACTGAATATTTCTTTTCTGAGTGAAGAAGGAGCCCACAGACAAGACATAAAACTTCTGCCCTGGAGAAGCAAAGCCCAAAGATCTCAGAGATCAAAGTTGAGCCAACTTTAAGGGTTACATCTACCCTGCTGTTCCAGGTGGTGGTCACCTGGGTGGTGCTAATCTGTCTGACAATATAAATGTACTGAAAGCAGCCAACAGAACAAAAACACTGAATTTTCTGGAAGTACAAGCCGCTTTTTGCACATCAGTTGGGTAAGAGTAATACTCACCTCCCTCCTCACCCATTGTCTAACTTCCTGCTCCATTCAGCCATGAATAGGACATTGTGCAGAAGCAAACAACTGCCTACACACACATCCTGTTCAAGGTTTACAGTATAAAGCATTAACATATTTTAATAAATCATCAGATTAGACTTTTCTTCCCACCTCTTCCCAATGACTGACACTTAGATCTAGCACTTAGCTCTGAGGTGACGCAGATAAAAACCTTAGCGTACAAAATGAAGGACTAAGTCTGAGATGTTAGACAGCCACATTTTTTCCCTTTCTGTTTGGGTACCTGCTCTCTTCACTGCCTGTGAAAAGCCCCAAATCTTAAAATAAATAGAGATGAGAAGAGTAAATGAAAGGTTCTTGCTGGTATCAACCAGAGTACAGTGGAGGCACAGTGAAATCAAATAAAACCAAACCACTCTATTTTAAATGAACCTCCTTCCACCATATTATTTATCCCTCAATATTGAGGAGTGTTGTTTCCCTGAATATTTCTCCCATCTTTTCTTAGAGCTGCCCGATGCCACCTGCCTTCCCATGGTGACACAAATGGAGAGGCAAACCTTTGAAATGTTAACATGAGGGGGGCAAGTTATAGTGCAAAAGGATGCACATGGGATTGACTTTTAATTCATGAGAGGTGAGAAGAATGTGCTTTGAAGGATGAACAGCAAAGAACACTGCAAAATGGGTTCATTCTTATTGAGATATCCTGTTCATTTGAATGTTGACATTTAAATATGATGCAGAGTAGCCTTTAATGCAAACCCAGGGGTCTTTGGGCACATTAAAAAATATTGCCAGCCAAGCACTGTGGCTGTACAGCACAGTTTGGTACTCTTGACTTCAGCTTGGCAGAACAGCTTTCAATGTTCACCTTTGGCACTGCCTTGCTGGCTTGCCCAGAGCATGTCTTGGCTTCATCTGTGTAGGTAGGATATTGAGGTTTCCTTTCCTAGATGCTTCAGATGTGCTGATGAAAAGAGCAGTACGAGAGCCCACAGAGGAAGCCTTGGTCCACTGCAGGAAGGTAGGAATTGTTTGTTGGGCCCAAACTGACTGTACATCAGCCCTTGTTTAATGCACACCTTGTTTAATGCTGTGCTACTAGCGACAGTAAGTAGGCAGGTCCTTTTGTATCAGAGATAGGCAGGACTCATACCGATATCTGTCATTAATTAGACAGTACTGGCAATATTTTGACCACTGAGCCCAGCTGAAAGTCTGCCTCCAGACCGTTTTGAATTTTCAGCAAAAAACCCAAGCCATTTCAGAAAATGAAATTAGGAAATATTTATTCTGCATGTTAAACAAGAACGCTACATTGGAATTTATAGCATCTTTATGCATGTGAGTTTAGTACTGGTAAGAAATTCTGCCCTTATTCCTGAGATACTTCATTTGCTGTTCCTGTAGAGGTGTCCATATATGGAGAAATTGTGAGTTTGGGAAAATTCTGGTCTCTTACTAGAAACTCATTGAAATTTGGCAGCTGACTTCTTCCCAGATTCTGACAGCTCTGCTTCTGCTTGAGCTGGAGGGTCTCGGCTGGACTTCCCTGGAGACATTTTCTTCCCTGGGGAGCAGCAGGAGGCTGGACGAGGAGAGCAGGCTGACTTTCCTCCTTACCACCCCAGGGAGGAGGAGGAGGAGGAGGAGGAGGGCTGGGTGTGTGCGTGGGAGGAAATGGGACAGCACATCAGACTTGCAGAAGTGCTCATCGCTTCTAGCTGCAGCCAAAGTCAGTGAGAGCTGTGCTGTGGACTGATAAAAACTCTGAGAATAGAAAAATGAAAAGTGGTGCCCTTATTCTGAGACGTCAAAAATTAAATTGTTCTTTTGAGCCAGTCCTCTGGGCCTCGGTTCCCCCCTCAATAAGATAAATCTGGGACCGCTCAGATGTCACAGCAGATTTATGAAAAGGAATTTGTGTGTGTCTGTGAAGCTTGCAGGGGTGTGAGGAAACTAATAGTCTTATTTTCCTAGCAGGGTTTTGAAGAGTGCAGCAAGGTTATACACAGTGCAGGGTGCAGGTATAAAGAAATATTATTTAGAGGTTTGCCTGGTGTGCCCCATTCTCCATGTGTATTGAGTTGTGAAACCTGTAAAAATAATAATGTATGTTCAGTTGTAATTAAAGGCTTCATCATAATGCATGAGCACAGGGGAGGCAAATGAAGGTTTGTGCGTGTGCAATTATTGAATAACGTTCTAAATTAGAGCATCTCGCTAAAGCAGCTAAAGGATCAGGCTAATTTAGTGAGTGATGGAAAAGGTCTGTAGTGCCATTCCATGCAGGAGTATTCTTACTCCCTGCAACATGATTTTCTTTTCTGTCCCAAGTCTTGGAGCATTTGCTTCATTTTTTATTTTCTGTATTCAAGAAAGTGAATGTGAAAATAATTCTTAGCTTTTTCTTGAGGGCAGAGGCCACTTGCTGCTTTGCATTTGTACATTACTCAACAACAGGAGCACCATTATTGGTGGCTGTTTGCTTCTACCCTATCAAACATGATAAATAATGTTTTGAGCTCCAGACTGCAGTGTGATTGTATGTTTATACGTATATATGAACATATGTGTTTTAAAGAGCCCTGTACTACAGTTTATTCTGTTAAACCTGGATGCAGTTAAATGAAATATATCCTTTTTTTTTTCTATGGAAATTTCTAACAAAGTTTTTCTCAGGATGTGTGTACAAAATTTAATAGTGAGGTCTTTCTAAAATCTCAGAAGCTGAAAATATTTCTTTACATCTCAGAAGGACTATTTGGGTTTAATTTCTACTTCTGCATGAAGACATAGTATTGGAGAAAAGAAATAGAGGTGAAATTGTGACCCCACATAAATTGGATTTTTCCATAACTTTCAATGAAATTGGAATTTTGCCTTAAGTGTAGGAAGAGGCATTTAGCTGTAAATATTATGCCTTTGTCTGCTACATTTCATTCTCTTGACAAAGTTTATACAGATATTTTTAGCCTCATGTGTATATTCTTATCTATAGCTTCTGAAATTGGTACTGTTATGCAAAAGCAGTACCTGCCTTCCGCTTTTCACACACAGAAGCCTCTATAAGGCTGAGATGTGCCTGAAAGGATAAATTAAGTAAGAAAGTGCATCCAAACACGGTGCAGGGAGCTGGGCACTTAATTTCCTCCAACTCTTTATAATCCCCATCTGCACAGAGCACACCATAAAATCAGTTACTGCCTTCCCGTAGTCTCAGCAGGAATTGAGAAGTCAGTCTGTACTCCCAATACCAGTATGAAGCACTACTGTTTTTCTGGACCATTTAAGAGCCCTGGGCGAGGTTATGTCAGCATAAATAGTTCTGTGTTTGTCTGCAGTGACCTTTCCTGGGCTCTAAGAGGAAATCACTGCACTGGTCTCCGGTTCAGTGTAGGTGACTTGGGTGCAAATGTCACCTCAAAAAAATGTCTCTTAGCTGCTGAAGCAACCCACGTTGAACCTGGACAACTTTCCACAGTGTTTTTAGTCTCCAGCCCCCACCTGTCAAGTTCTTTTCCAAAACAGCTGACAGACACCTGAGAAAACTCTGCTGTGAAAGGGCAGTCATATGGGCACATTTTGGTGCACCATGGAGGTAATTTGCAATTCGCATCGTGGGCACGAGGCCCACATACAAGAATATAGAAATTTGGGATCATCTTTTTTCAGCCCTTGTAAGACGTGAAATGTTTCATACAGGGAATTGTATTAGATTACTCTCTGTTCTTATTTTCAAATTAAAGACAGGAAGAGTAGCATATGGTGAGGAGACAAATAACATTTAGATGCCTGGCAATGATGACCAGATTCATCGCAGTAGTGGCTAGTAACCTTTCCCAAGGGTACAGACCTCACCTACTGGGCACTGTGCAAACAGTGCAAAATATCTAACACAGCTTCTGCCCTGGGGTGCTCAAAAGCCAAACATCACCAATAGGCCAAGCAGGTACCTGGAAGGTGAAAAGAACATGAGAAATTAAGTTAAGCAGAACTTTTCTCTGCCTGCTATCTCAGCTTATACTGGGAGACAGTTCAGTAAAGGTAATTTTAAATCTTTATGTTGTGTCTTTGGATGCTAGATTTTTCTTAGGTGCAGGACATGTCAAAACATTGACTTAAATTTGTTCCAAGCTATTCCTTTGCTTGGAATAATAAACCACTAGAAAGATAAAAAATGTAATAATAACTTTTTTTTTTTTGAGTTCCAGAGGCCCCAAATCTAATAAGAGAAGAACACTGCGTTGCATGTTATTTATTTATGTTGGGACTTTGATCTGAAGTAACTCCAATAAATAAGATCAGTTCACAGCAAAGTAGACAGACCAGCATAAAAGAAGAAGAAACATCCTGCAGGAAAACAAGTTCCTGATCTGGGCACAAATCACATTTACCAGGATTATTAGGGTTATGGACTTTGAGAAAATACAATATCAAAAGCAAGATTTCAGTCTATGCAATTGTGGCTGGTGGACTCATTAGAGAGGGTCTGTTCTTAAATCATGTGGATGGGCCTGCTACAGAGAAGACTAATTTTTTCAAGAGCTAATTAAAAGCATTCATATTCCAACCATGAGATTATATTATAAGGAAAATTTAAATGGCAGGATCTTTGAAAGTCCATGCATTCATAGCACTGCTATGCTTAATAGGTGATTGTCCAGCAGATTATTAGGACATAAGTAATTACATATTCTCACTCTAATAAAGATGGCACTAAAATGGAGAGCTCTTTGGGAGACCTGAGCTTTCAGATGAAAAATCTGATTTTTCTCAAATCTGTTTTGCTTGGTTGAGAACCCAATTTGACATCAAAATGAGGTGTTGACAGAGAACTTTCTACCAGCTGTACCTCAGTCTTGTTGGTAGAGAGAGGTAGTTCCTGTGAACAGATGTAAAGGCAGAAAACAGTAGCGAGAAGACAATCATCTGTGGACTTCATGTGCTGTGCTGCCTCAAGGAATTCCTGCCAAGTCTGTGCTCCTCTCCTTCTTCTGGCCAGCAGGAGCATCCTGAGGCATCTCTGGTACTCTGAAACCAGAAAGATAAATTACTTCTGAGGTATCAGACTTTTGCAAATTCTGTTGAGCTCCCTCTATAGTTTAAAAAAAAAAAAAAAAAGACTGATGACATTGAAGCATTATTTGTATTATGATATTATACTTACTCTAGTTCTTAGGTTGTGTGTATGGATGAAAATGTTTTATCGGTTGTTTTATTTCTATGAATAAGATCCACTTTAATGGGAGCAGAATATTTATTTTCTCACAGAGGGATTAATATGGCACAATATAGTACAGGTTTTGTCACATAGCTATATTCAATGCCACTATAACCTGATTTGGGATAAAATATAGAAGTACATAAGGGAACATCTGATTTTATAGCTTTTAAATTCAGTATAATATAAACTCAGCTCTCTCACTGAGAATTAAAGCCATTGTAGGACAGAAAATTTTTGAAGAAAGAACAAATTCATTATTCAATATGCAGTGTTCTAGACATGGTGTTTTTCTTTAGATTTATTGCCTCTCTGTAATGCTGTTTTTGAGAAAGTTTGGAGTTTTTTCATAGTATGAAAATAACTTATCTTCAGTGGTATTATTTTAGCTTTTTTTTTTTTAACTCCAGGACCACCTAGATGTTTTAAAGGGATTTATTGACCAAGTAACGTGGTACCAAGAAGTTAAAAGAAGGAACAGTAGGTCTGAGTTGCACTCTTTGAATGTTTGAGACAGTTGTGTGTTATGGGTGGCGCTGTAACCTACACAGAAAATACTAATAACTTGTGAATTAGCTCATTCCTGAAAGAAGTGGATGCCAAATATATTTGAAGTCTGGTTAAAGACCAGTTTTTGAAAACACATCAGGAGAACTAAACATTAGGGAGTCAATAGTAAATGCACTGAACCCAACAACAGTGGAATCTTCAACATATATTAACTACAAAATGTTTCTGCAAATAAAATGCTTGGTTTCCTGTCTAAACCTGAACAAAATAATTTTGATAATTGTGGTCCCAATTTTGTTTTTCTCTCTGGACGAAGGCCATGCTAGACCCCAAGAAGAAGCTATAGGCCTTGTTTTTGGCTCCTTAGCCTAGTGGTAGCACTCCTATCAGCCAATAGATGTTAATTTCTCTTCCACTTCACCTAACTTAAACATATATCCTAACCACTTGTTTTTAAATAGAACACAATGTTTTTCAGTCTGCTGCATCATCCCATGTGTTAAAAAGGGAAAAATAACGTCTCTGAGGAGAAATCTCTGAGGGAATGTTGCGCTAAAAGTTTTTCTGAAATAACAAATAGCCAACAACTTCCTTTATGTTTTTCTTTCTGGGCTTGCACTAACGGCCTTGCGGTTCCTAATGTGGATGTAGCCTAAGAGTTTGTTTTGCCATTTGCTGGTACTCCCACATTCATTTCATATTAGGGTCCTCAGGAATATTTGACCTTCTATATTTCATCATATGTTAAGATACTTTGCCATTTTAAGTGAATAATGAAGTGCATAGTGGCCTCTGATCACAGGCATTTGTAGAGAGACTGAAAACAGAGACCAAGGTTGAAGACTCCAGGTTCTGTTATAAGAGGTTGCTGAGAAACCCCAGAATGTGTCACCAGGTCCTTAACCTCTGTCACACCCATGTTCCTTTAGATCGCAGAGCAGACATTTTGCAATGTATGGGAGTGTATGTGTATCAAACTAGAAGAAAACTGCTCACAGTGAGGGTATGAATGTACAGTCTTTGGGTACCTGCACAGTAGGATTGTTGCTATTTTGGGACTTGCCAGTTGGTGGAAAACTTGATGAATGGCTTGAAAAAAAATTATTTTTTTTTTGCAATTATTATGTACTGCATAATAAAGATGAGTGCAGTTTACTGCTATATCTGTGGTGTATCCAAAGACATGTTTTTCCCTGCGGATACCAAAGGGAGGGAGACAAATCATGGTACTAGACTGGGAAGAGCAGCCGGATACAGCTGATTGCCCTACGAATTCAGGAGTGCTTTGTGGACCAGTGGGGCAGTGGCTGACAATTTATAAATGGCACCTGTGCTGCCATGAACACGAAGCTCATTATTTGGGAACTACCTATTTAACGACCAGCCCCAGTCTGCTTTGTGGTAACGTCCATAAATAGCAGTACTAACATAAAGGGCTTTTATAGCAAATGGTGGAGCTGCCTTTGACACTGGCAATAACATTTGGGTGGCTGGTGCAGATCAGCTTGTCTGATTGTTGTTTAATTGAGTCTGAAAGTAGCTGAAAATTTGTTAAAAAAACCTCCTTTCACAAACTGAGCAGACAGCTGAAACTACTGCTCTTCAGCGGGTCTGGGAAGCAACGTTTGTTGTTGTGATTGATCTGAAGAGTTTAGAAAAGCATTTGCTTTCAGCAGTTTTCTCCCTCATTTTGTCGGAACCTCTGTGTTTTCTCCTGTGATCCCAGCTTCTGTTTCCTCTTCTTTTTGGTTCCATTTCATCACTGAAAAAGAAAGGACAATACAAAGAGAAAAGACATGAAGAGGAAAAAGAGATGGTATTAACTTAACGTTTTGTTGGAAACTTTTTCTAAGTTCTTTTTCTAAGGAGGGTGGGGTTTTTTGAGACCCAAAGGAAATAGTTCATTTTTTAACAACCTGAAGTGCACAGACTATTGCTTTCAACTTTTGCTGTGGTAAAGAAATGAAGTGAAGCTAAAGTACCTCCTTAATATGCAAAAACAAATAACTAAATTCACAGTGCTTAAGAATAAAAGATGAAGGGACTCAAACGTCCCAAACAGAGAAGTTTCAGATAGCTTTGGAACTGGCATCAATGCTGACTCCATTGACCAAAGATGCTTGGGGCACGATTCAGTTCTCTGAGCCATCAGAGCTGCCCTGAGGTCTCCAGCCCAGCCTCCAGCTGCCTGTCCAGACAGATGTGGCTTTCTCAAAGGTCCTCAGACACTTCAGAGCATCTAGATGGCACTAGCAGCCTATATTTAGGCACCTGAACAGAGCCCCAGGGGTATGATTCAGCTTCAGACGTTTGGATGTCTACAGTGTGCTCTAGGTATCTGCACTCTCATACTGAATAGACACCCAGGTTTGAATTTGTCTACACAGAAACATTTAATGTTACTTGAAATGCCCTTGGAAATCTGAAGCATCTCTGTGGGGCTGGCAGATACCAATGGGGGTGAGCAGAATTGCTTCATAAACTCCGTCAACTGCGCTGGGTTTCCGCACATTGCTTCCAGACAGACACCTTCACTGTAGATGTTTCCATTGAGGCATCTCACTCTGGAGCTGGCAGCCTCCCGGGTGGCATCCGAGCTCTCACGCCCCACATGCTCAGCCAGGAACAGATGGGGAAGCATTCACAGTGCACGTACTCAAAACCAGACCCTGACTGCCCAAGTGGCAACTCGATAAAATTACAGTCTTGTCCTCCTTTCTTAAGAAATCACGAAGGAGGAGAACCAGGATAGCACAGTGATGGTCTCACTGTGCTGCAAGGAAGGAACATCACTATTCTCTTTAACCTGATGCCTAGTAACAGCCATGGCTAGGTGACTCCTACGAGCTCTGACTATCTCGTAACACTGCTGCTGCTCTAAGTTTGGCAGGCAAACTGTTCATAAAATTGATTTATAAGGGAAGAGGTCACAGGAAATCCTTCTTATACAACACAGTTCCGCTTGTACATAACTAGGACACCGGGGTAAATTTTTGGCACCTGCTCCCAGACTACTTTTTGGAATGGTGAGTGGGTAAATCAGCATCATGCTCTGAATTGCACCGAAGGAAAACTGCACTGAGCAGTGATCTACTTGTAGAGATACCTACCTGATAACCCTGAACTGTATCAAGGCTAGTAGTTTCAGGATCACTTTTCCTAGGTGTAAGAAGCCCTTTAGGTGAAAAGTGGAGAGAAGTTAACCTTTAACTATCTCAGAAGCATTTGTCCTAGAAAACAAGGTTATTACATTTGCAAAGAGAAAAAAAAAATAAAAATCACCTGGACATCCAGGTCTGAGATAAAACCTGGAGGAGCTGTGTAATCCAATCTTAGATCATAATTATTTTCCATGTTTTCTTATGCAACGGGTAGGGAAACTGAGGCACATTACTAGTTTTCATTGGAAGGAATGAGATCTCACATGAGTGAGACATGAGACATGAGTCTCACACATGTATCTTAACCCCCATCGATTCTGTCCAGGAGCTAGGTTGAAGTGGGAATGTGCTATGACCATCTTCTCTAGTCTTCTCTAGTAAACCCTGAAACATACCAGAAGAGTGTGTGCAGTTAATTACTGAAGCTCAATTTAAACTTCTCCTACTAAATATTCTTAGTGAGAATGTAGGAGCCTTCCAGATTTGTAGCCCTAAAGAAAGAAAATGTAGTCCTTTACTTAGTGAATGAAATAAAGAGGACACTGGCTCTCCTCTCCACTGAAATCTTGATGAGGAAGAATAAAAAGCAACCCCATGACTAATTTCCTAGGTTTCCAACTGTGAAATATTGCACATTTACTATTTTTGTAACATTGCAACCCTCCTGCACAGGGGAGGAATAGATTATGACCGTCCTTTCCACACTATTCCTGATTTATACCCATCTGAGAGGTATTATTATTAGAGGCTGTAGAGGTTAATCATAAAAGTGCTAACCCAGCACTTGTGGGGCTGTGATAAATATTGCATGAGATATCCATATATGCAGAAATCTTTTATGGAACATTAATCACTGCTAACTTAATGGTGTGGGATGTTTTACTATTTTGTAAGTACTAAATGATTCATTAAAAAGGCTGATTTACTCTGAACTTTGACCCAAACTTTTGGTAGGGCGAGAAGGGAGAGATGCAGGAGCAGCAGAACTTCATTTTGAACGTGAGTTCTTTCAGGATAGAGAATGGGCAGAGGTCAGCTTTCCTCTCTTTTTTCTTGTCCCTTTTTCTCTCCCATAAACTTTCTCTGGAGTTCCCAACCTAAAGAAGGGTTCATGTACCACTTAGAGCTACAGAACACGAACACTCATCCCTTTAATTTATAATGCTGGACCTCAGACACTCCAGCAGCAATTACTCATTTTCACTTAGTTGCAAATCTTTACTCTTCCTGGTACTTTTTTTCTTGCCCCAGGCTTAGACCAAGCCTTAGGCAATATTCATCTGAGTGAATGCAAAGGCATGATTCATCTCAGGAAAGGCAAGCACCTACTTTGACATGTCTGACACTCTGAACTTGCTGGCTATATGACAAGCCTTTCTTCAACCAGAAGGGGAACCTAGAGATGAGCCTTCACCCTGTGTAGCCATCGGTGGCAAACAATGCTCAGGTGATGTTATGTGCTTGCAATTTACATATCCCACCTCACATAGGCCACCTCACATCTGAGCTTCCTATCTCATAATGAAGTGAAACAGGTCTTTGGGGAAGAATTCTCTCACCCTAAAATAGGGCAGAGAAGCTGTGAAAACTATGATCTAAATGCACCTGCTTCTCTTCACGATCTGTAAAAAAAGCCAAGACAATTTGCTCGGATACAGACATTTATAGATGGAAGAGGTGATCTCATCCATAAACAGCAGGTTCAGCCATATGGACCACGTAAGATGCCTTAGGGCATTGTGGCTGCCCCCAGTTGCACCCTCAGGAAGGCTCCATTCTTGTGCCGTATCACCCAGTCCTGCAGATGTCTCAAGGCCCTTGGACGCTTCCAGTGAGACCAGACAGCCATGTATGGGTGAGTGAATCGAGTCCTTGATGTCATTCATTTGTACTCTTCCCCATGCTTTGAAGGGTTTCTATTTGAAAAAGGAATATAATGCCTCTTGTCAACGTTTTAAGAGAGTAAGAATTTATTTTTATAAAAACCTGTTGCAAGTCCTGGAAATTAGAGTCAAAGCTGAACTTCTGAACTGTGGTCTCAAAACAATGAGACTTCTTTTTCCTCTTCTTGGCAAGCAGATCAGCAGCTCATGCAATTGGGTTACAGACCAGCAACATTTAAGCTAGAAGGGTTTTGGCTGTTTGTTGGTTCCTGGGCTTGTGCACATCACAAACATTTTCATCATCCCGTAGACCACGGCTGACCTTCATGTGCTTGTTTCCTTCCTTGGCTGACTCTGTTCATTTGCTTCCCACAGTTTGATTTCCTTGGGAAGTGTGGAAACTTTCTCCTTCCTTTTACTACTGCCCCAGTGAGCAACATCTGATGAGCTGTGTGCATCTGCCAGCTGGACCTGCTGGCACAGATCTCTGACTGGGCAGGTGTCTTCATTGCACTTCCATGTAACAGCTGAACACCTGTGTGGCATAAGACATTCAAGGATTTATGGAAAGCAGGGCTATATTTGTGTGGGAAAGCATCTCTGGTTTCAGACTTCTCTAAAGCTAGCTTTAATTTTTGATGGGAGGTGTTGAAACAGAGAATGTACGTGTCGCATGTAGGCTTTGTTTCTCAGCAGGGCTTCTCTTTTGTTCCAGAACACCCTTAGTAGCAAAGTGGTTGCCTCACTAAAACAACTGGAGTTTGTGACTGCACCAGATTGGGAAACACACAGACCAGTAGGATGAGCAGCGCTGATGGAATTTCTTGTATCTTTTTATAAAGGGATCATTATACACCATAATTTAGACTTGATTCTCCATACAGAGTGCAACTTGACCACAGGCAACCTATAACATAGAACAGAATGCACCAATGTACTCTTATTTGATGCTAGAGAAACAAAATTTAACAATAGCAATCAAGGCAGCTAATTGAGAGATAAAAATACAGAAAACCTACACTGCATTTTAGCAATGCTGGAAACTCTTACTATTATGTCTTCCATTTTCCTGTCCATATCTGTATTGTTGAATTCTCTTAATGTATAACTGCATAGAAAAACTCATATTTTAGGCTGGCTTAAAAGAGAAGTAACCTTGTAAACATCTTGCTGGAGGTTTTAAATGTTAATGAGCCAGAGTGAAGTTCTTGCTGTGGGGAACCCACGCATCTCAGAAAACTGTAAACAGCAAGGTGGAAGGGGAATTACAGAGGATGGTACAAGGTGGTATAATTATCTATAATGGTCTGGAATTGCTGAAGGGAAGATGTAGGCAGGTTGTAGAGGAATGGTTGTGAGCAGTGGTAGGATGAAACTCTGGAGCAGTCCCCTGTTTTTGTTGGTCTAGTGTTGTTGCAATGGACATCAGAGGACCTTGTTAAAGGACAAGAAATTGTCTGTTAAGAAAAATTTGTGCAGCAACAAAGTGCTATTTTTATACAGTGGGTCTATGCATTTAGCCTTCTTTGTTTGGTTCCATCCTTCCATGTGAGAGTATGTCTAGCAAACTGGAAAAAGAGAAGTGTGGAGCTGGTTACCACCATTGGAACAATTCGCTTCCCCTGCTGCTCTCTGCCTAACCCCAAAATACTCTGAAGAACAAGATTAACTGTTTATTTTTTTCTCCTGAGGTCAAGCCAGAACTGTTCCATATACAATGAAAACAATTTCCATTGGATGTCCAGTAAATTCAGCTCTTCTAGGAATCCTTAGATTTACTTAACAGATTCACTGTGTTGTCCATACACCCCAGACCTAAGCTACCTGTTAGAGGAGGAGCTATAGCTTCCAGACCTTTCATGCCAATGCAACTTGATGAGCAACCCTTTCCAGACCCAAAAAAAAAAAAAAAAAAGTGAAGCATCATTGGTCAAGACTAGATTTTTTAAAAAGAATGTCCTTGTTCCTTTTGATGTTTTGCTGTCATGAAGAGAAAAGAAACTATATGATTTTCATGCAAATTTGTTAAATTTGTTAAAGAGAAATTGTAATGGCTATTACTAGAGTAAAACAAGTGGTTGTGCTCATATGAAAGTACTGGAAAGGACATCTTGAATCTGAAGTCAGACTACACTGGAATCTAACTGCTAATGTCACTCTAGAAGGAATTAAAGCTGTTACAAAAGTGTTTTCCCACTTGGGAATGTCTGTAGGAAGCCAGATTTCTCTGCCTCTCATCAGAAAGAACAAAGCTTTTCAGAGAGGGAGTCTTCTCAGGTGATGGGATAATGATAGGAGAGGGGACCTGAATTCTGCTTCGGGCTCTTTCTGGTCCAAATCATGGATCTGACCTTCAGGCTGTAATTTCTTAGCTAAAACTAAAGAACAGCGAAAGCAGGGCAAAAATAACCGTAAGCTAAATGTGGGAACCATGGAACCACCTCACGGGTGGTGGGCATGCGTGACAGTACCTGGTGCTCATGAGGAATAAAAGAGGCAATGGTAGTAAATGCTCAGCATCTCTCTCTCTCTTCTTTGGGCTGGCAATGATTATTTATGCAAAGTGGAGCAATTCCCTCAGGAAGTTGAAGAGACCGAGGAGAGCCTGGCTGGTGGAGGGGCTTATAAACCAATCTCTTTGTGCTGTCGCTCTCTGCCTTCTTCATTTTAATTGTATGCTTTGTTTCTGTTGAAATTGGTACAGGCACCCTTTAAAAATGGCTCCATTGTGAATGATTCTCATTTTCCTGCCAAAAGTCATTTTAGTGGGAAATGCTGGAAAATCCTCTTGTTTGCTGGCAATCCCTCCTTGTGGAAGACCAGCTGCTCATTTATGTTAACAGAGCAGGTCGTGATTCCTCCAGGGAAATACACTGTACCAGCAAAGCCTGCCCAGATGCAAGTGCAAAAACATAGGAAAGCCATTGGGGAAGAAGACAAAGATACAAAGATGATTTTTGGCTGTAAGAGTGTCTGGCTTTGCTTAGGGAAGAATTCATGACCTTGTGAAAGTGTGTGCAGCAGCGCTTCCTCTCTCTTGTTAAGAACAATTTTGGACCCTTTGGGCGCATCATGCCAATCTGTGCTGATTCTTCAGGCTTTTGATCTTTCCCCTCCAAGTTTGGAGCTTCTGACTGACACCCAATTTGCCCAGAGCTTTAGAAGGGGTTGTGGGAAATGCACCTGGACAACCTGGCCTTGTAGGAGGAGAGAGAGGTGGTTGATGCCATCTGTCAGGAAATCAGTCAGTAATACACCAAACTGTGAATACTGCAGGCTCATTGGCAGAAGGTTTAGATACAGGTATCACACAGGCACCAATGAACCCATGACACCTAATGAGACAATTTTCTCACCGGGGGCTATTTCATTCCTTTTGTCTAGTGTCTGTATTCCTGTCTGCTCTTCATTTCCCTCTTCCCTCCTCTCCCTTTAGTCAAAATAACCAGAATTAATTTCTTTTCTTTAATGTAGATGTTGCATGTCTTGGGGAAAACCTATTTCATCTGTCACGGTAATGAACACTCCGTTAAGAGCCATGGTATTTTTAGGAGTTGCTTGCATATATAATCATGCTTTGCATTGCCAGGTATTTTATAGCACACCAGATTTTCCAACGTTGTCAGACTCTTTTTATTTCTTTACTGACAAATAGGCATATATCTCATTCCCAGTGATGATAAGCTTAGCTGCAGGAGCTACAAGAGTGGAAATCAGAGACCAAACATGGCTTTTTTGGTACCAGCTCTCCTATTCTGCTAATGCTGGTAGAGAGGCTCTAGACTTACACAGGGGAATTGAAAGATTTTAGATTCCTGGGAATCTAAAAAGTGTCACAGACAGTGGCAGCAGCTACCCTACACTTAACTCGGTGAACACTGGACTGCTTTGTTTCTTAGAGGAATTAGCTGTCTGCCTCTACGAAAATAAAGTCTAATATGCAATTAAAATGAAAGATTTTTCCTTCTGAGGGTGCGGGGAGCTGTAAGATAAAATTATAGGAGGACCAGATGCGAAAAGTACTGTTGTTTCAGATATTTAAAAATGAGGATAATTAAAAGAAATGAAACATATAGAGTCTGGGGGAATGCATTTGTCAGCCCCCATGCTAGTGTCTGTGTCATTAGGGAGAATGTGAGGACTAGTTATGGTATGTGGCAGATAGAAGACTAATTACAGAACACACACTTGGTTTTCCATAATATAATAATGAGAGTTCATTAAACAGCGGCAAGAAACAGCAAGATCAGTGCTGCAATCTTATTATTATTTATTTCTATTCCAGTGCTGCATGTAGGAATCAAATGAAATGGGAACCCCTATGGTGCCAGGTGCTGCATAAGCACAAATTAGGTGATTGACTCCCGCGGTTTAAACACCACTCTCTGTAGCCATTTCCTCTGGGGATTAGAGTCCAGTTCTGACCGTGTTGAAGCAAGCAGCTTTTTCACTTGAACTTGTGGGAATTAATTTTCCACTAAACATGTCAAAGGTTTGCCCAGTTGAGCACTGGCAGAGGGATCATCTTGGGCTGAGGATGTACGTGAAAGGGCAGACATGGAAGTAGCATTGGGTAAGCAGGATAGCAGCACAGGTGTATAAATAGAATTATTTGTAACCCTTGCAGGAAGAGGTTGGATTATTGCAAGAACTGCTTAATTCAGAAGAAAAAGGGCAAATAAATATATTCAAATTTCCTAGAGCTTCCTGTATGTCCCAGAGACTATGAAATACCCAGCATAGTGTCTGCATGGTGTAACCAGTTCCTAATCCTCTCCCATTTGTAGGAATAGGATTTGTTTGCCTTCCTGGAAAAGAAAGGGATTCAAATGAAATGAGCCCCGGACCAGCCAAATGCCAGGTGTTGGGCAGGAGACTCTCATGAGTTTTCTCCAGCTCTGTCCTCTGCCTCAGCAGTACAATGCCATGTTCTCCCTGGTCTGCTGAAAGCCCTGCAGCAGGCTGGCAGGTCAAGACAGGTCAGAGGAGTCCCACTGGTTAATCCATGTTCCCAGCTGCACTCTGTGCTATAATCCTTCTACTGCCACCTACGAAATGAGCCAACATGTAAAATCTCACCTGTGGGGTCAAAAAGATATCAAGAAGTTTGTTTACAATTGAGACATCTATCAAGGAGAAAAAAAATGACGTGAATGGTATCTTCTCACACTAAAATGTCTTATGTATTTTGTGCTCTTACTGATTGGCATCCTATGATGTAGATAACCTGGAGTAAAAAAGAAGAAAGGAAATCAAGGTCACTTCTGTCACCAGTATTTTCCCAATGAACACTCGCAGCATTTACTACACAAGCACTTTTCTAATATATGTCTTCATTATCAGAAAAGACCTACTAGCTCCGGATCCTCTATCTGAACTGGATACAAAGAGATTAAGACTAAGATAACCATATCTTGGTATTTTGCAAGAATACTTTACCAGTTTCCTGAGACTTCTGGCTCAGGTATTTCTGGAGGTAAAGGTGTCTTCCGGATTCTTACGTTTGCAATGCCTATCTGGTTTCTCTTCCATTAAAGTCTAGTTAAGGTTTGAAATCATATAATGGCTTCTATCTACAGCTGCCAGTAAATATGGTATACAATGAATTAGCTCATGTTTTCTTTTCTTTTTTTCCCCAACTCATACTTGCTATTTTTGTTATTCCTTCAATTTAGTTGGAAAAGATATCTGGCAGTTGTCCACCCTTTCACTGTTTTCATGCTCCTCATGACATCAGAGACCTTTTTCATATCATTTGTTTCATTTCCAGCCAAAGAAATGAAGTAATTCCTCAAATGGAGAACATAACTGTATTTTGGGAGATACAGTCCTATGCTGGAATGAACCATGTTTGTTGGGGATATTATAGATTTCCTTTGGCAGTAATTTGAGTATATACATTATTGTTTTTACTTTGAAATAATTGTCTGCAGTAATCAATTCCTTTGACTAGGAACCAATACTAGTTTTCCAAAAGTCTTGAGTTATCAGCGTTCCTTGAAGATTTAGGGTTGTTTGATGGAAATGATATATTTGCCTAAACATAGGTGTCTAGTATGAGCAGTTCTAGGTTATCCAAGATAACTACATAGGGTAGCAGAAATTAGATGGTATCTGAAAGAGACCTAAGTTTTCTGGAATCTGATCTGGACTTTCTCAAGGCCAGATGAGATGACTCAGGACATGTCAGGTCCTATTTACTGCCTTTTAGCCAGGTGATTCTTCTCTATAGCACTGAAAGTTAACCCTTCTTTATGAAGGTACCCACATAAGGAATTAGGTGCTGGATTTCAGGTATTTAATTTTAATAAAGTTTTTGCCATGTTTTTCACTTGCACACAATGATAATTTTTATTCTAATCTATATGAATAAAAAGGGAGCTCCAGCTGTGCTGTAAGCAACTGTTTAATGAATCCACATTTGGTTAGCATTACTGTCATTTCTCTGGATGTTCTTGTGTGGCTTTATTTGTACATTCTAATTAAAAGAACTTAGAAGCTTTTGGATGTCTTCTTTATTTATGTTTTTTTTAATTAGAAAATTCAATAGTTAAGAATTGGGGCATGTGAAGATACAGCCATTTCATCTCCTGCTGTGATCTTGTTATATGTCCCAAATTAATTGATATCAAGCCAAGTTAGAACTTGGATAAAAATGCCTTTAGGGATTAATCCTGGGTGTATTTGCAGGTCAAATTGATGATTTAATATGTGTCAGCAGTACAAGATCGCTGAGCCTTGCATTTGTTCTTGCCACATGGTGCCAGGCATCCTTGTACATCCTAGTACAATCACTAAAGATCCTGTGATGTGTTTTCCAAAAAAGGATGTTTCTTTTGGTCTGGATGGTCCAGTCCATTTCCAAAAGCCTTGTAACCTCCAGAGTTACAATCACACCTGTGTCAGTGGGGCATGCTCTCATTCTTCACCTTCACCAGGCCAAATCCTCTGGGGCCAGGGGAACTCTTCCAGCTGAAACGGACACACAACCATCCAGTCTAGTTGGCTTCTACAGATCACTTCACAGGGGCCATACACAACTCCCTACAAATAAACAATTTATATAAAAAAAAAAAAGCTGCTTTTAAAATGTGCACACATGATGTCATTTTCTTATGGAAGAACCTGTGCCCCATTTTTGAGGTTGTAGGAATGACAAGATGTTCATAGCAGATATGGACACTTATATTTTTCTGTTGCCATGGATGAGTGACCCTTATGAACAGTTCTTTCAGCTGCTACTGTTTCGCTAGAAAGAACAAAGATGTGGGCAAATGACTTGGCTGGTTGAGTACCCGTTTATTCCTGGAAGAGTAAAGAGAGGCAAAGGGCTGGGGACTCCCACAGGTTCCCAGTCTTTTCAGTCTCTTCCTTCACTTGCAGACTGCAAAAGGAAACACACTGATAAGTATCATGAAAGAGAGCATAACTTCACAGCAGTTTTCCTACAGAGAGCTGAAATAAAATTTTTCAGCTTTCTCTTGTGCTACCTCTGAAAACAAGGACAAAAGACCTGTTGTTTTTGGTGAAGCCAAGATTTTCACCTGCATTCTCCTGACAGTCATTCTGTGTAGCATAAATAATAAGTTACGCAAGAAGAATGTCTTGATACCATGCTATTTATATGTATGCAATGCAAAATGAATAAGAAGCTATACGTAAATTATTGTAAGGCATCAGCACTGAAGAACTGATAGAAGTAAATGACACCCTTGCTCACGGACACAATGCAGAGGCAAAGGCTTGAACGTGCAAAAAACGTCAGGTTCACGTTTTTCCATAAGGAGAGGAGGCTCACAGTAAAGTCCACGGAGGCAAACCTTGCATCATGATTACTACTGCTGTATCTGTTATAGAGCAGTGTAGCTATGTGGAGGAGGACTCGATTGCAAATATTATTTACTGTCAGATCCTTTTCCCTGGTATAATTCTGCTCAGCATATTCTTCTGAGTTCTGCTGTGGGTCAGGTCTTCATGCCATTAAATAAACAGTAAATCCAAGTAACCTCTCCCTGCTCTTGTGCAAATATGTGTAAAAATGACAACTGAAATTTATCAGAAATCCTTGGTCAGGCTCTCAGCTTTATCACACCACCAGTTTGCATTAGTTGAGAATCTGATCCTATCACTGTTTGGTTTTTTCTGTCACCTAAATTTGATTATCTTAAAGCCTTTGTAAACATGTGTTCTTTAATTCTATTTTGAATTCTCAGTGCAAGAAGAATGTGTCAAATTTACCCCTGCAGAATGTGGCTAGAAGAATGCTCTTCAGTGCTGAAACACTTTACAGAGCATCTTTAAAACAGTTTATGGACACGCTAATGGAATTTTCCTCCTTTCTACCCAGCATTCCCGTTTCTAAAACTTCAAAAATATACCAGCAAGCATAATGCAGAACATGAATTACTTAAATTCAGGCATCTTTCCTTTCCTTCCCTTCCCTCCCCCCATGTAAAGCAATTTTCTTTTTAAATGTTTCAAAATTTGCAGCTGTGCTACTGTAACAGGATGTTCCTAGCTCTGGGAAACATATGAGCATCTGTATGCTTTCTGACTCAAATAGTTTTAATTCAATTTTAGTGTACACTTGACGTGATGAATTAAAGTCATGTAACTATTGAATAAGCATTGGGGAAGATGGATTGAGATGGGCACAAGTAATGTGTCATCAAATGAGACGTTTTCTTCCACCCTATCTCAGTTTCAAGGACACAAAAGAAAGGGGATGAATTAGTTTGAACAAATATACTCAGAGACGCGTATTCTGTATCTGTTGCCTTGCTCCCGGTTTGAATTCAGACTGTCAGGGAAGAATTTGGGTACTGAACCCAAGATTTACGGGGAAGAGGTAGCAGCTCTAGGTAAGAGGTACTAAAAATGGAGCTCTTGGTGACCTCTTTGTAATGTTTTTTACTCACTGGAGTTGCCAGTGTTGCCTCTGTCCAGGTTTCTTTTGAGGTGATTACAAACGAGAACGATCTCGTGATGAGAACTCTTTCACCAGCCAGGGAACTCCCGCAGCCCATTTATTTTTCTGTCACAGAAATTTCCATATGATCTTGGGTTAACCATACAGCAGGGCTTGAGGCACGGTCCCAGGAGACGTGGGGGGTTAATTAGTGCAGGTTAAGGAGCGCTGCGATGGCCTGATGATGGCTGGTTGTGTCTGTGCTTTTGGCTGCCCCCAGCATGAACGTGTCACTGCAGCCCCCGGGAAGGGGTGGGTAGAAGCAAAGCACGTGTTTTGTGCACTGTCACCACTGAGCAGTCAGCTGTGATGCTGTGGTAAACAATAGCTGTGAATAATACGACAACAACATATTGTCAAAATAGTTATCCATGGGTTTTAAAATGAAACTGACAGAAATACAGTTAAATTCATCCTGACTTATTAATGACTCAACAGCACACTTCAGTTCCAGTAAGTGAAGGGGCAGACAACCGCATATTTCATCCTTTGAAGGACTGGGGTCTGAATTCTGGTTCAAGGAAGAGCCTGGTTATTTAATGTTCCTCTTTAGTACTTAGTGCTGCTATAAATCCTTCCTATGTTGGTTAGTTAAATGATATTTTATATTCCTGATATATTGATTAAGAGACTAAATTAAATACTTTCTGTTAGGTTAGCATTTTCCTCTGGGAGCAGTTGAGCAGTGAAGGTTACATGACCTCTTCTGGAGATCTTGGGGACACCCCCATTGGTCTGCAAAGGTAGACTTGGGCTTGTGGTGGATATGGAGTGAATGGAAGAACCTGCCATGTGTGCCTCAAAGTTTTCCTTCTTCATAAGAAGGAAAGCACAGTAGGGTAAGAGCATGAATCTAAACACAGTTTCTGTTTTCAGAGGGTTCAGGAAATCAGTCATGATATAGTAGATAACTACTGAATGATGGTAATGTATGACCACTGTCAAGAAACATCATCTCTCAACAGCTTTGTCCTCCATGAATTGCGCTGATTGCCTTTCTGAATATGATGAGGCTTCATCTGTGTTTTGAAAAACACTTTCCAGTCCTTCTCTGAGATATATTAAATGCCTGATATTTGCAGGACATGCTGCTACTTAGTAAAGATTTGTCCTTTTGTTAGCAACAGCTTTCACTCATGGCCTCTGTTCACCGACAGCAGAAGTGACCTGATTCGAATGCATGCTTGGCTCAGATCGTGCTTTCCCTGTGATTTTTTTATTGTACCAGGTCCAGTGATTGCTTTGAGCAAGACTTCTCATGCCCTTCTGAATCTGTTGGGCTTTTTGGTTTGTTCTGTTTTGTTTTATTAACAGTGACTGACAGGACTTTTGAACAAAGCTGTTCACAGCAAACATTTCAGGTTTTCCTTTGCCAGCTGCTGTTCCTCAATGTACAGCCAGGAGACATTGTTGGGAAAGTACCTCTGCCGAGATGCACGTGCACACACAAACAATACCCAGTTAAAAAGGTACTCCCAAACAGAGCCTTCCAATGTTGTTTTTAAGAAGCATATTTTAATGCATGCGAATTGGGATATTACCTGGACTGAACATGTCACAAATTTCCCCTCCCTTTGTCTGTACCTGAAGCCATATCTCATAAGCCAAATTTATCACTCCTCATAGTTCTTTTAAAGAAATTTCCATAGGTAAAGCCAAAACAAATTGCTCCCTGTGCAAAACGAATTGTTGTTCTTTTAGAAAAGATAAATATCTCACTATAACTTTGAGTACTAAGCAGATAACCAAAGTTATAAGAAAATATTATTTTTTTCCAGAAAAGATGTAGAAGAAAATTGTATCCTTGTAACAGTGAAAAAACTAACTAACCAAACAAAAAGCTGAGATCTCCAAAGTGGAATTGGGATTTTAGATACATACTGTATTCAATGGATATGTATCTGAATCTTTAAGATCACTTTTGAAATCTCATCCTCAAAATGTATGCTGCACCTCTTACCTTTTTATGCAGCAAACTCTTTTTCAGGGAGAGCCTATTTCAACAGGTACTGCATAGTGTTGAAATATTTGATGAATATGTAAGGATAGGAGGGAACAGATATAAATCATTGCAAAGGAAGAGACCACACTAGAAGTATCATGCTTTTGTAGCTGATGATGTCGTCGCAGACTTTGTGACCTGCTTTGCCTTAAACCAGCCCTTGGCAACTCTCTTTGTACCTTGGGTCTAAGGTAAGGAGAGAAAATGGCTCTCTAAGCACAAATTATTATACAGCAGAGAATTCTTCTAGAAGTTCACTCTTGAGATTAAAATCCATAGACAAGAGTGTTTTGCTAGCTCCTTAAAATTTTAGTTATCTGCTAAGTCAAAAAATAGTCAAAAAAATACACTTGAGGAGAACTTGAATTAATTGAATGTCATGTTTTTTCAAGTCAAAATGACTAAAACTTTTTTTCTATTACTGTTTTTTTCCCAGCATCTGGAAGGTAAAGACTGAAAAATGTGTCATGTACTCATCCAGGAAAACTCTGCAAAAGCTTTTTTTAACAGCTTACAAAGTGATAACTTCTCACTCTCTCTGGGCTTGTTATGCCATCAGATACTTTTCTATACCTCCCGTGATGGTGTCAGCATCTCTTACACAGGGTAGCAGTTTTGTCAAGATAAAATATATGATACCTTAGCAGCACTGTTGTGCTCTAAAGAAGTTCATAACACTGTCTTGGATTCTCCCCACCAGGCCCTGCTTCAGCAGTGAAATATAATGGATGATTTTACTGCTGTGAGGAGAACTGCTCAAGCATACAGCCGGGCTTGCCTTATTGCTGAGGAAAGAGTGAGGTCCTGTTCCCCTGCCTTTCACACCTAGATGTCTGCTCTTGCTGCTTCCCATAGCACCCCCAGAACTCTTTGTGTCCCATTTAACTCACTGCACCTGCAAAAATGTCTTTCCTGTTTTGCTGAGGTTCACTTTTCATGCAGATGTTTATGTTTACAATGTTTATAGATATTCATGAATGTCTTCACTGGGGTCAGGTTCACTGAGAGATTCCCTCTGTCGCCTCATTATAATTTCTTGAGTTTGGAGAGGAATAATTCAAAGTCTGAATTTTAGTGTGGTTTTTTTTTTTTTTTCTATGTTGAGTTCTGTGTTATTCTAAGGTCTTTCCCCAAGACATTTGAGAAGGCAATTTACCTCTGTGTGCTTTTTATCATGACCAATCGTCCCATGTGTTTCTTGTCAGCTATTATGCCAGATCAACTCCCCAAGGACTTTGCTGTTCCTGCTAGTGGCAAATGCTGAAAAGTTACCTCAGTGACATAACTTGATTTGCTGAGGAAGCTGGTAAGAATTGGAGTCATGTCTATTACTGAGACCATCCATCCTCTATAATTTTATGAGGCAGTAGCATTTTGTTGTCAGCTTGTTTCATAAAAGTGTGCATGCCAAGGACGCTGGCTTGGTATAGTTGATTTAAATACCTTTTGACTTTTTGTAGAAATAGAAAACAAACTTCTGTGAAGGCATATAGCTTCCAGTGAAAGGTGGGGACTACAGAGATTTTAGCCTTTTCTGCTTGCAAGAAGGTTTTGTTGTTTTCTGCTAAGAAGCAATGAAAGTTAATCCTAAAGGATACCAGGACATGATGGGACTCCTTTCATGGAATAGCATAATAGGAATGAAGGTCCACCCCCACGATGAGATAAAACTCCCTCCAGAGTGAAGTTTTAATTCCTAACACTAATGAAATCCATCTTTAAATCTGTTGCAATTTAGAAAAGAGTTGAAATGCGTTGGGAGAAAAGGGTGGATGAGTTTCTGGGAGACATATCATGTAATCCTTGGTTTCACAGGAAACCAGGCTGAGACGTGGGGAAGTGCTACTGACAACAAAGAGGCTGATTTCATTGTACAAAATTAAAATATAGTTAAAAAGTAAAAATAAAATAAAAGTTATTTAAGCAAAGGTATTTGTTTTCAGTCTTCTATAAGCTTGCAATCATCACAGCATTTTTGTATTTATTTTTCTCTCTTTTTGCATTGTTCCTTGCTTCTAGTCCATTTTTCTTCTAAGCTGAACAAGTTCTTGGTGTCTCACCTTTGCACCAGTTGCACTGTTCCTTTATTTTAGTAGGAAAGAGACACACCAGTGCACAACATGCTTCAGATGGACAGCACTGGACTTTACTGTAGACATGAGTATTGCTGTCTCAACAGTCAGACACTACAAGTCTGACTTGCAAATACTGCAAAAGGAGGATGCAATGTGAAAGGAGTTGGTGAAAAAAAAAAACAAAACATGTAAAAAGCATCAATGTCAAACTCTCCTTTTATACCTTAAGAACCAAAGTTAACAGCATTAATGTGCTCCAGCTCATGGCTTTGCTTCAGGATCTGCCCAGGGCTACATGGGGGCACCGTCTCTGCTCTCCTGGTAAAAATAAGGCTGAATGTCACCTTCTGACTTCTCTTTCCTCTCCCTCTTGATAGCTCTTCTTTCAGTGCAGGCCTAACCCAATTCTGCTTAGTTTGTAAAGCTTGACAAGATCACCACTCAAGGTGCTAAGTTTTTAAGGTGTGTTCATTTTTCATTTCAAATTCTGCCTCTCAAGCTATCTATAGCTCAGCATTTAGCCTGCAAATAAAGCTGTAGCTGGTGAGCTGAGCAGAAAAAAGGGAATATGATAAATGAGTTAATACTGAGTTTGTCACAAGGCCATTTGCTGCATGAATTAAAACACAAATTGGCCTATGGGTTTAGGGTTTACCAGCCCTGCTACAAAATATGTTAGTGTAGAAATCTGGTGATAGTGTGTTTGAAGGTCTATTTTTCTTAAAGCTAGGCAACTTGGCTGTCCTTTCTCTTACTCTGGCACAAAGTCAAGTGAATAGAGAAGAACATTGTGCTTGTATGAGTGATGCTTTAAAAGGGGAGTGTCATACGTGCATTAAATTAATCTCCTTGGGTCAGGGGAGCTGTCTGCTTAGCAGCGTCTGTCTGTAAAGTATTATGTACTTGTGGTCCCATTTCCTGAGATCTAATTTATTTTTATGTTAAATGGTCCTCTTAGCTGGCCTTCTCTCCTTTTGGTAGTCACAGCTCCCACTGTTGTTAATTAAAGTAATACCTGACTCCATGGCAGAGAGCACCACATGCCATGAGAATAGAACATTTCTAAAACTTAGGACAGCTCCTATCGTGAAAAACTGAGGACAACCCAGACCTATAGGAGAAAGTATCTAACACAGAAAAGAGCAGGTCATGTACTAAACGCCACATTAACCTCCATTTTTATTTTAATTTGATGTGATGTGTGCATGTTACCCTTGGCTAAGGGGGCTAAGAGAGCAGCTTACATTTCGCTCCCTCTCTTGTAACCTGCAGACATCAGGTCTGAGTTCAAGAGTTTTCTGCTCCACACAGACACTAAGACTCTATAGGGCTGCAGTTCTCAGCCACGGTCTGTTTTCACTTGGTGATGAAAGGTTCTTTTCTTCCTTTGACAACCTCTTCAGGACAAATCATTTTCTTTTTACCCAAAATTCAGGCAAACTGAGTAACAAGGAAAGGACCATAGGGCTGTGTATATATTTGGTTAATGCAAACCATAAATGTCCCGATAAATTCTTACAAGTCCAAGTCATCCAAGTAACCTCCATCTCAATGAATGAGACAGTATGTAGTGACACATTCTTACTTCTTCTGTAATTTCCCTGAGCATCGTGTGCCTGCACAGCATCCAACAGTAAAGCCTTTCACCTCGGGACAGCTGTGGTAAAGCATTCCCTACAATCCCTGCTGGAAGCATGGGAAGAATAGACTGTTAAGGGCAGCAAGTAGCTTTCCGTGAACTACATCGCCCTCTTATTTTGAAGGGAATTTATGGTTGTTCATTTGGCTTTGCCATGTTGCATTTCTTTTATTTTGATTTAAATTTACCCAGCCATCCTGGGCATGGTGCATACAGGTACATTAAAGTGTTTGTAGTACTGGTAAAAATAATAAGCAGAACTTCCTCAGTCTCCAGGCTGCCTGTTGAGTTGTGGACCTTGTTACCAGTCATGGTTCATTTATCTTCTTTATCCTGCCATAAGGTCGGGGAATACTGCCTCTATCTTACAGATGGGAAACTGAAACAGATTGGGTAAAACCTTGATCTTCAAAGGTTTGTGGGTGAAATGGGATCCAGAGGAAAGTAGGCATTTAAATTGTAAGCAGGTTCTTAAATAACTTTGAAGCTCTGGGCCTATGGGATTTCTCAAAGTCATGCAAGGAAGGTTGTGGATGAGCAAGGAGCTAAGCCCAAATTTCTGCGTGCTAAGACAAACACTTTGTAATGATCCCAGACTTCACTACATCCAGTTATGCATAGGCAAAGGTGAGTAGCTATTCAAGTGCTAAATGTTATTTTCTCCTAGGTGAGCTTGTGAGGAACTTTGCCCTTGTCAGCTGCAAATGTGAAGATTAAGCCCACAGAAAGAGGTGGTACTTTTTTATATGTCACCCTGAGAAGTTTCTTAAGAAGTAGATCAGAGAAAGAACCTCTTCTGCCTTGAAAGGCAGGTTTCAGCTGTGGCTTTTACCTCCTGTTTGGGTGTTTCATCTCTGTGACAAATTGCCCAAATCTGTCAAAGATCTGAGATCTTACTCTCTGTGGCCCTTCTGGAGACTGTGGAGATGAATTTTCCCTCAGTTCTATGTTAAACTTACTCCATCCTCTGCTTCTTCCACTGTGTTACAGTGATTTGCATTCAGCCTGTTCCCCACGCTAATGAACAACTGCCAGACCAGAGGTCCAGAAAGATCTGTCCCATTGTTTGCTGATCCTTGACACTAGGATTTGTTTGCAAGCACTCAAATCAGAAAACCAACTGCTAGCATTCTCAGAGCCTCTCATTTTGGTACCAAGACAGTGTAGACAAAGGAAGGGAAGGAACTCCATCTCACTCCTGGAAAGGCTAGATATTAGTCATACAACTGTGAATCCTGGTTGTATAATGACTAAGGCAGGGAACAACAAGATTACATGGTTAACCAGAGAACCGCCCATGTACACACCTGATTCAGCTTTAAATCATGCCTTCATTTAACACTGATAAATTGCACCTGGCTCAATTGCACTTGAGGGTTTATCTGAAGGAGTGCTGGTATCCTCAGCTGAAATCTGTGGGAAATGGTGACAGGATTTATGGAGCTGAAGTTAATGGTGAGTAAAATTTATGAAAATCAAGTTTTTAAGTTATAATTGTGGTGTAGCTGGAATGTGCCTGTGTGTGAACCTCGTCTGTACTTAAGGCCTTAATTTCTTGAGCAGTCCAGGAACTCGTTGGCTAGTTGTTGTGAAGATGAGATAATAAGCTGGTTTAAGGCGATAAACTGACTTGAAACTAGGTATTAACTGAGCCTTCACAATTAAGTATTGACTGGTGACTATAGGAGCCACCCAGGTGAGAATTTTGGATGGTTATAAAGAAAATTCCCAGCAGCTCCTGCTGGGGTTAAATGTGTTGCTTAGCATCCTGGTTGGAGTGACCAGGCAGGACATTCCCAGAAGTGATCAAATTGTGCATGTAAAGACAATCATGATACACGCAGAAAAAAGTGAATAATGAATTCATACTATGCAGAGTTTGAATAAGTCATGACAAAAATGGTACAGAGTTACTACTGAACAGTGACATTACGTTAGCATTTTGAGTAGTTACTTGGTCAGTGAATATTGTGTCTTATATGTGGTGAATGAGGTAGGGGCCTGGTGGGAAAACTACTCTGTGACTATGTAGTTAAAGGCTATCATGGTATCTGTGAAGAAGGAATATAGAACAGAAAGGAATGGAAGGTTAAATGGCTGTTCCATTTTTGGTATTTTCTTGACTGTTGAATGCGCTGATTCTAAAGCTTCCTGTTGTGTCACATACATATCTGGACAGGAGTGGTAATAAAACCCAATTCATTAGGGCTAAAAAGCTCATTTGCAATATCCCCTTAGAGCTTCTTGATGGAATAGTTTGTATCCCATGAGACTAGTTTTATAAGAAGTGGAACGTTTCTTTTTCTTTTCATAAAGCTTTACCATGACACATGCAATAACAAACACTGCACTACACCAGTAAGTGTTTGTGTTTACTCTGCTTGAGATTCCCCATCAGCCCCCACCACTGTTAATAATTCTGTCATCAAAGTTGAGATTGCCATGGGAAGCATATAGACAAAGTTAAACAAACAAAGTGAAGGACTAAGGAAAAATAAGCAACTTGCATCATGGAAATCTGTGTCCCTGCAGTGTGCTAACAGCATACCAGCATATGGAAGTATTGCCAAGAAAGGAATTGGGGAACTTCAGAGTTCCTTAGAGAGGAACCCAGGCAGACAAACCTCACTAAAATGGAGATATTTTTTTTCTTGTGGATCCAGATTGTTCCTTTCTCTGAGGTAATTTCTAGCTTTCTTCATTCAGTGTGACTCTTCTCAGTTTTGATGTATTTCCATTTGGTTAAGATGCAGAGAGCAGGAGTGAAGAACATTTCAGAGAAAGACACTACTTCAGGCAGTTTCTGACCCTTGTTTGTTCTCTGATTTACCCCAGAGAAGGAGGCTTTAGAGAAAATAAAGCAGCTCAGATGCGTTACAAGTGATGTGTCCTTGCCTATCACCAGTCACATAATGGGATAGAGAGCTTGATGGGCACCACCTTTGACTCAGCTGCTGTGTTGAGACCCAGCAGCTGTGTGCATTGCATATGCAGTCACATTGGTTTCCAGACATGCCTGGTTAGAGGTATATTCACCTGTCATTGGCTTGATAGAGGCAGTTTTTTGAGTGATGTGTCCAAGATTTGTGCTGAAATGCCCACCAACACATCTTAGTACCTCGCCCTGAGGTAAGTGAGCCTTGGTCTTTTCCATTGTCCCCTGAGAATGCCAGTTGTTAAATTGTGTTGATAAAGTCTCTCACACATCCCCTAATACGACCTGATTTGCACTTATCTGAACTAGCTTGCTTGTTAGGCTGGGTGCTGAGGAGCAGGAGGGCTGTGTGTGAGATGAGACGAGAAAGACTGGGCAGCTACAGGCTTTTGACCCCTCTTTGCAGGTTGGCTCCTGGTAGGTGCAAGAAAAGGAACAGAGCTGAAGAGAGCGAGCTGTCTGACATGACATTTTCCCATCATCCTTTATCTAAACAGGCCGAAAGCTGCCAGGTATAGCCAGAAGTCAGAGCAAGCTTCCTAGCTGGAGCTGTGCATTTTAATTAGCTGCTGTGCACTTGGTGGCCCAGCAGTGACATAAAGCAGTTTCCTTAGTCGGATTTCGAAAACCTGATACTTCATAGGGAGGAATCTCCCATTTCAGTAATTTTCTTTGTCAGAGTGCAGGTGCAGACTGTCTTTAGGCAAATATTTCTAAAACCAAGAACGTTCAATTTTGTATATGCCAGATCTTGAGACACCGCATACCCATACGGCTCGGTTGAAACCACAAATTGTTCTGATTTATCTCAGCAGCAGATACGTAGTAGCTCAGGAAAAGGAGAAAGAAGGGGGGGGGGGGGGGGGGGGCAGTCACAAGGCAAGTAGTAACTACTTTAAGTCCTTATGCTATGAAAACTATGCATAATTTGAAAAAAACTATGAGACTTTTTTTTCAAAAGAGCATATGCTGGTTCAGGAATCTAATAAATAAAAATAGTAAATCCCAAAACAAGATAAAGGAATGAATTGAGAAATCCTACACATCTGATGGAAGAACAAATGACACTGATAAAAGAAAGACCTTGCAAGGGAGTGCAGTAAACATTAAGTCCAGCAGGATTTTCCTACAGAATGGAAATAAGCACAGGTAGAG
>NW_015094509.1:23262656-23278057 GCF_001431845.1 Calidris pugnax | reverse complement strand
ACCCCGTCTTCTAAGAGGGGAAAAAGGCTTTTCTTGCATCCCTCGTGAGCTTCTGCTTTTCCCTTATAAGGGGAAATCGTAGTTTCCACTTGCTTTAGGGCTGTGGCAGTGGAGATTCCCCCTCTGCACAAGGCAGGGAGTCCCCTGCCCAGGGAGCAGCCGCCGTGCAGTCAGGCACAGATCCCAACTCAAACGTGAAGTTTGGTCCCATCAGACAGAACCACCGCTGCGTGGTCAGTCCTGCTTTTGAGTGGAAATCTGCCTTTTCCCCCAGGAAATTACGGGGGGGGGGGGGGGGGGGGGAGGAAAAACTCCGGCAGTTTTTTGCTTTAATTAACTTCATTTTTTTAATCCACAGAACATTATTGTGGTCCCATTTACACTGGTGTAGCTGGACTGTGCTCGCTTACAGGCTGCTATTAGAAAATCTTTGGCTAAGCTTGGTGAAGCTGATGGAAAGGCGTGTTTTAAGTGAGCCTGACAGAAGACTCAGCATCACTGGATGGTTTCTAAGAAATACAGACCCTTATGAATATTTTCCTCCCAATGTGCAGGGAGAATGTCTCAGGGCTGTTGTTGCCTTTGTTCCCTCATGACGCTCCTCTGCCAGCCTCAGCGCTGTCAGAGTCTTCTTGCAGGAGAGGATTCCAGCTCCAGCAAGTAATTCCCGTTTCTTTTATTTTTAGCATCAAGATGTCTTTTATTCTGGCTGAAGGACAAAATCCCTTTTCACAGGGGCTGCTTGAACAGCAGAAATGAGTGGCTATTAAAAGAAGGCTTACTGTAAAATAGGATAATAACCTAGTTATTTTGCATTTCTAAGTCATTCTTGCATTGATATTTCCTTTCCTACGATGCACACCAATTAAAAGCCACTGAGCAATAATAAAAAAAAAGCAGTCTGTGCAATAATCTGACAAAGAATCATGAGCTGTGAAATGAAAGAATTATTTTGTTGCATTAGTGTGAAGATTCATAGCAAATTCTTATGAAACAGACTTTGTCCTGGACTATTGCTACAACTGTCCTTTAAGTCTCTGAAATGTCTTGTGTATATTAATGCTTTTTGTGTACAAATAAGCATAGGTGACACATCAAGTTTCAAGGACAGCTACTCTTCTTGCCTGCCCTCTGAAGGCTCCTTTAAAGTCCTCTGTATTTCTACTTGTGCATGAGTATGAGGTCTGTGCAAGGCTCTCTTATCCCTGATGCATTAGGTTGGATTATTGACAATATATGAATATTTCTCCAGAGAGGTAGGGGTTGCAGTCTGCAGGGTAGGACATTGACTAGGAATGAGGGTAGCAGGATGTTCTCTTTCAGTCCTCAATAGTTATAGAATGGTGTATTTCAGTGCCCCTGAGGTTAATGGGAAGGTTGGGACAACCCTCAGTCAAGCTGCTTAGCAAATATCATCAAAAACCAGCCATAGCTGCACTGCAGATTTGGATGCAAGAATGGAAGAGGACAGATGAAGCTTGTAAACGGAGAAGGCACTCATTATGCTAACTTGATTGTAGCTAATTAAAAAGGGATATTAGCTGATTGGATTACAGGGGATGGAGCAGAATGACCCTTTGTTCGTGCTTGTGCTTGTATCAGTAGGATTCTCTGGTCTGTCCAAGAGCGCTCCTGCATTATCCTCATTCTTGTTTCTTCTCTTCTGCTTTCAGGGGCAGATGCTCCCGCACAGTCTGCTCTCCAGAGCAGCATGCCAAGTGCCCCGATGGCTGTCGTGCCAGGCCAGCTAGTGCTCCTGTCACTTGTCTGTCAGGCCAGGGTAGGGAGAAGCTGCCACAGCCCGCTGTTGGGCTCTCTGACTGTTCTCAGCTGGTGTGAAGTCTGTTGGCTGCTCTTGTCAGAGCTCAGAAAAGAGAATCAAGAAACCACATCCAGCACCTATCAACACCATGCTAAGCAGAGCCCCTTCACATTTCTTCCATGTTGTTTGGCATCCTCAGTTTCCATAAACAGAACCTCTGCAAGTTTCTTGTTCAAACTTTAAAGAATAATTGGATAGAAGTATTGTGTGCCTACCAGAAGTGAGAGAATACATACACTTACAGTCATTCAAGTAACAAAAGTAGAATTATTGGAATATGCATTTGAGAACTAAAGCTGACAAAGGCAGAAACAAAGCCTCATATTCCTGAATATAAAACAACGGGATGCCATTACAGAGTCTTTTTAGCACCTGACCTCTGAAAGCACAGCTCTTAGAAAACCATTCTTAGGTGTGTACTCATTCTTTTGCCTTTGGTGGGACTGAGGTTGTTATGATTTGTCATAGTTGCCTCAAGTTTTAAATGCAGAGCAGAGCGGCAGACAGACAAGTCTTCTAGAGCAGGCAGCAATATTAGGAAGCCTGAAAAGAGAGTCACATTTATGCTGGGCAAGGAGAGAGAAGCGTGAAGGCTTTTTTTGTGAAGAGATGAGCCAAGTGAGTCCACTTCCAGATTTTCTAGCTGGCCATGCCCTTCTCATTCTGTTAAGCAGGCAGACATCAAATCACTGTGGTGACACTAGAAGCTGTTCAGTTCATGTGTCATTTGAAAATAAGGTGACCACCAGACTTTGAAAGAAGGAATGAGGAATACTATGAAAAAAACCCACAAATGGCACAGTTTATTTATTGAGGACCCGTCTCATGGTATTTCATGGAGTGGAACCACACAGTAGCAGATTCACTGTGCACAATCATTTGTTAAAAGCATTATTTTTATCTGTTTTGCTGTCCCTGGTCATTAATGTCACAGAACGTAAGTGCAGCTTTCATCTCAACCGGCTTTAGCTCTTTGATACGTAGGTTCCCAATCTGCACTACTCATCTAGGCTCATGGTATAGCCATGGTTTTGGAAAGCTGTGATCTCAAGACAAGTGTCTAACACAACTGAAAATACTTTCTTATGGAGATGTCTTTCTCCATAAGCTGCAATTAATGGTGTATAAGGAGACTTTTAGATACTCAGGTGAAATTTGCCTCAAAAAAAACTTTAGGTATCTGTGACAAGAGTATCTGCTTCTACTAGTTAAGTGAAGGTTTCGTTATAGTCAATGCAGGTAAGGTGTGCCATTCATCTGATCTCTTCTTGAGGTCATCTCAGCATGTATGAAGATTACTGCTATAACTTACGTGAATAATTAGAATAACTTAAGATGAATCTCGGCCTAAATTCCATTGAACACCCCCTGTTGACTACAAGGAAGCCTTTGGTGACTTGCTCAGATACAAACTTCTACAATTGTAGATCTGCTTGTGGAGTAACATGAATCCTATGTCATCAATCAATCAGAAGTTCCTTATAAAACAAACTGTTGATCACCCTGTAGGGAAAGAATATGTATTACCATTTCCCCATTGATAAGCATAGTGGTTTTAAAAGTGCATGCAGAAATCAAGACTCAAATATGCAAAAACAAGATTTTTCATTTTTGGATCACAAATATGAAATTCATTGCCTCTGGATTTTTAAGCTACTGGTTATCTAAATCTGCCTAGAAACTTTACTTTTATGCAGGGGTCTGGAAATGCAGAAGGAAAAAAAGTATCACCTTTTAATCACATTGAATCAGGAGCTGCTACTGAAGGAAAACTGCTATATTAAGAATTCAAGTATGGTGTAAGAACTGTTAAGGGGATCTCAGTCAGTCTCCAGAGATGCTACTGGCACTGCAGTCAGAAATGCAAGATGGCTAATAACATTACTCTTTTGAGTCATGGTAGATTAGATTGATAACAGCATAACTTGTTATCACAAAGTAGGGCAGACACAGTAGGAGCTAGGACTATTTAGCAGTAAATTTTTGGCTGTCCTAGGACAGGTGAATAGCAGCAGATTTTGAGTCAGAAAATAGGGCACTCTTACTGTGGGGAGTCATATGATCTACCAACAGCCATTTTGTTTGAAAGGAGATATGACCATTGGTGTTGATCCAAACAGCAATCCAGACAAGCAAGATTATGGACATTTGGACTGAAAATAAGGAGATTTATTTTAAAAGTGTTTTTTCCTTTCTTTCTGCTTTTTTATTTGTTGGGTTTTGAAGATGATATCATCAAGCCTTCTGGTTTGTGTGTATTGGTGCCTATTTCAGGTTAAAAATACCATTTAGTTGTAAACTCAATGAATGTATATGCATTGCTTTGCTGTCTGGAGAGTATTTTGTCTCATCTGCAAGGTCATATTGAAAATTATTCCAGAAATATCGGTCTCTCCCTTCAATGGGAAAGTGTAGATAGTGATGAAAGGATTAATGTACAAAGCCTTGCTGCACTCTTTTCTATTTTATTTGATCTCTCATGGTCAGTAGTGCCAACAATGCTGCATCCTTTGGTTTCTGTTAGGTCTTCTCCAAGTTTGCTATCATTTACAGATTTTCACAGTTTGTCTAAAAGTACCCCAGGTTAATGCCTTCTGTTCTGAAATGAGGAGAAATGAACATATAAAAACATTTCAGTAAGAAGTTTTAAATTCAGTAAACGTGTTGATTTTATATTTTAAAGTTCAGCAGAAGGCAAGGACATTAGGAGGATTACATTAGAAAAATATAATGGTGTAGCATGAGCAGAATATTAAGAGATTCAGTTGCAAACCCTAATTCCGTAAGAAAGATTATTCTTCTTTCACTTGCTTACATTTTGCCAAAAGCCGACACATCTAAATAACATATTTTACTTGTGAATGTTGTAATTGGAAGAAGTTTAGATAAGCGTGAATTTTGGTGCATGAGTGTACACTAGATGACCTCTCAAAGACCTTTCCAGTCTTATTTTTTATGATTCTCCCTGTAGAATGAATTGGAAAGTATGTAAGGAATTTGACTGAAGACTCTCATAAAGCCCTCAGCTTTCTGTAGTTCAATTTCCTGACTCTGTCTATAGACATAAATTTGGATTGAGTCTAGAACCAGATTTCCCTGGAGCTGGGAGTGAGCTAGAATGGATGCAGACCAGTTTAGGTACCTGAATTCCAATGTCTGTTTTCCACAACTGTAAAAGTTATCAAGTATGTATGCTATGTTGTTCCTCTCAAACATGAAAAAAGATTTTCCTACAATTCACTGAGGAGTGGAGAGCAATAATGGATGCCATTATTTAATATTATTCAGCCTGAGATTCTTTGGTTCTTTTTTTTTGTTGTTGTTGGGGGTTTTTGGTGATATTTTTTCTTCAGTTGAAATAGTGTACATTTTATTTTATCCTCCTGGCTATGCCAATCAACGTGTCTGTCCTACCTACCTCCCATCCAAACCTTGTGGCTTATTGCTTTTGATATATAGTCAATAGGTTTTCCTCGGAGTGAAGTTATTGTCGAACAAAACTGAGAAGTCAGGCATTTGACAGCTCTCAGAATTTAGTTCTTAGGATGCTGTGGCCTATGAATAAGTGTAAGAAACATCTTTTTTGGTAGTGCAATTAACAATTGCAGGAAGAACTACAGCCTTCTTCACCTTTCTTGCAGACATTGCCTCATAGAGGGATCATTGTGTTTTCCTGTTCGTGAATTATGTGCCATGCTTCCAATGACAGAAAAACAATGCCCCTAAATGTTTGTAGCCATGAATCAAGCATAGCTTCTCTTCATTAATGGATTACTGACTAAAAGAGCCTAGAGTTGCTATATGATTCATTTTGCCATTCTTGTGAATGCTGAGCTTTAGTGTGTCAGTTGACCTACATACTAACCTGGGAAATTGCTCTATGTAAGACATTCAAAGTCAGATTTTGCCTAGTTTATGTTAACAGATTTCCCTATAGATTTTTATCATGCAGTTGATTAATTTATTATTAGAACACGTTATAGGCAGTACTGAAATAATTTAATTTACTTCTTGTGACCCATTTTGCCCTTCTTTTATTTTGGTGCTTTTTTTTTTCCTCTGTCTCTGATTAGTAGTTTCATCTTAGATTCGTGGAATCTGCATTTGAAAAATACATATTAGGTCATCTAGGACAACTTCTTTCATTACTAAACCTTCTGTGTAGGTAATAGATGGAGGCATCACCATAGGCGTTTCTGAAGCAAGGATATGTCGGCGCATTCAGCAGTGTATTTGCATAACAGAACAAGGTTAATTAGAGAGTTGTCCATCTTCTGTGCTTTGTTAGGTGCTTCTGTCTTGAATCAGTCACAGGGTGAAAATTCATTTGAGTCTCTAACTTGACCCATATTGCCTTTCTGAGTGATCTTGTAATGGATTTGAACACAAAGCATACAAAAACTGATGGTAAAAATAAAAGAACCCAGAGATCTGAGTAAAAATAGTATGTAGTGAGTCATTAGATCTCGCTTTTCTGTGTGATTCAGGCATGTTTCTTGTCTGCCACACACTGAATCTGACTTACATGAAGTGAACATGTCTCTAGATGAGGGAGGTGATGATATTCTGCCTCATGCATTACTACCAAAAAAAAAACCAAATAAGCTAAATTCTGATCACAAATATCTTTATTCCTGGTGAAGGGGAAGAAGGCATAAAGGTCACAATTTGACTTTCAGATCTCCAATTACATCTGCAAAGCTGGCACTTGGTGCGTGTATGTGGGGAACATTTCACTTGCAAATTGAGCATATTTATTGACGGGTTCTCCTTATGTCTGCCTCTTTCATGCATCTCCTTGTCCAACTCATTCAGACATTCTCAGAATAAGGACTAGGTTTACGGACTGGAGGGGCCTAAGAGTTATACAAGACCAATTCCAGTGCTACCATTTCATACAGACCCTTGAAGATATCAAGCTCAATCTGAAAAATTTTTCTTATTTCACCCTCACAACTCCAAAACGAATGGTAGTTTTAGAGCTTCACTATCTGATGTTTAACCTTTTTCTATTACTCTTTTATTCCCCTTCACTTTTTCCAGTGTTGGTTTATGGTTTGAATGTTTCATCTCCTTCCCTACTATTTACTCTCCTGAAGAATCCAAAAACCTTTATTTAGCTATAATGACCAGATTATTACCTGGTCCTCTCTTCTCAGATTGGCCTCCATTTTCTTCTACATGTCATTGATCTTTGACTCTCTTTATTATGGACTCCTTTTTCTCTAACATCAGTGGCATAGTATTTCAGAGGCAACCATACCATTACTTGTCAGTTACTTTGCAATCAGAACAATAATGGAGAACTAGTGTCTAATATAATGCATTGAAACAGCTTCCAGAGAAAGAGTTTATACTCCTGAAGCGGGGGGGGGGGGGGGGGGGGGAGATTAATATCAATGTACGTTTATACTCTACGCATGTTCAGACACTAACTGAGAAACAAATCTTCCTAAACTCCCATGTAGATAAAATGTGTGTTCAGACATAACTGTACAGAACGTTCTTTATGTCCTCAAGATCTCTGAGAACCAGCACGATTAGCAGTGATGCTTAGAAAGCACATAGAATAAAACCCCTGGGTCGGACTACGGTTTTGGGGGGGGGGGGGGGGGAGGGGGAAGAAAACACAACTAAAACCAGAGATAAACCAATTTTTTTGAGACTCAGTGAAATTCTAATAATCTGGGATGTATAGTCTGTTACCAATGCATGAATAGAAATAAGCAGTGATACTGGCATGCCTTGGCACTTCTACCTTCAATAACCTTTGTTATCATTATTGTTCCTCGTTGCACACATGAAAAGTAAATATAGTTGATTTCCTAACAGAGGTACTCTATATATAACCTAAACTAACCTAAATGAGAAATCTTTTAATTAGGCTATCTAAAATAGAGAAATTTCAGAAAAATCAGTAGTGACAGAACATGAAAGAAAATGCTATGCTGAACAAATACACCCCAAAATAAGAAGAATGGTGAGCCCCTTCCCTTTTTAATTCTTTTCTTAAAACATTATTAGAAAAAAAGAAAAATCTAAGGAGTGATGAGATTTTTTTTTTTTTCATGACAAAACATCATTTTTCTCATTAACATTGGTGAAAAGCATCAACATTGAAGCAATGGATTGTGAGAGTATGACCCCATTACATGGGAAACCTGCATTTGATCCCAGTGCACTTTTTCACTGAGGACCACTGTGTCTTTAGTCAGGAAGCAGTTCTAACTATACTGTGCCCGAATATGGGTCCTTCCATCCTCTTCATGCCGGTCATGGATTTTATATATCAGCTGACAGCAGAGGCCAAGCATGTTGGGGATGGAGAACTTTGTTCCGGAGGGCTGGGGTCAGTTGGTGGCTAACATTTGTGGAGTGCTTAGGAGCAGCTTCCAGACCAAACAGGAGTTGTATTTCACTTCCCACTTCAGAAGACCCAACTCGCCTCACCAACCTCAGACCTGAGAATTCTTGGGAAGGGGAAGTTCCTGTTAGATAGGACAACTAAACAAAAAGAGATTTAAATGTCAAACCCTGGCCCCGGTTTGGATTTGAGGTGTGATCTGAATCTACTTGTATTCATTCATGATTATGGTTTGCAAACAGTTACTTAGGATGGTCATCTCGAAACAGCAAGGAATCAGGAGGAATGCTGAATTCACTGGGTCAAACAGGTTTTGCTACTGGTTTTTTTTTCAGGGATAATACTAAAAAACCCAAACTGGCCTAACTCAAGGAGATCCTGAAGAAGGACAGCCAGGTGTAAACCACCTGCTCCTTGATAAGAACAGATACTTCTGAAGAGATTTCAGCACGCTCTTTGTATCGCTTCCCTGCTCGCTAGCACAATTCCTTGAGCAGGTGGGACTTTTGCATATAGCCCATTTTTTTCAGCTAGGAAATGAAACCACAGTGTTCAGATGGTTTCCCAGATCATAGAAGAAGTTAGAGTAAACAACAGAATGTTTCTGTAGAGGTCTAGACTTTACATCATCCAAAGTAATTAAAGACCGATTCAGATTGATACCAGGGATTGCTCATATAAGTCAGCAAGAGCTAAAGATAGATTAGCTTTATCCCAATAAAGGGTCTATGGATGCCAATCAAGGACAGTGCTGAGATCATATTTGGTAAAGAAGAGAAGTGTAGAGCTGGAAATCAATGGACTAAAATTGGTAGGTTGGGAAGTAGGACTAATTGACAAAGAAGAAAATGAACCAACGAGACATATAACCTTTTTGGGCTTATTTATTTCTAATTATAGAAGTGATGACTGGAGAAGGGGCCTAGAAGAGCAGAAAAGAGCATAGTCATCATTCCCTCCATCTACTGGACGCCAATAACCATTCTGATGTTGTTGAACTTTCATATATTCACTTTCAGTGATGACTAGGCAAGTTGGATGTGAAGAAATGGGTTTAGCTTTTTTTTTTTTTTTTCCTTCATCAGTTGGATTCTCCTAAAGAAGCTGTAGGAATAGGGGTTATACTATCTCACTTTATCCTATGTTTACTTTCCCTTTCTACTCTTCTCTTTCCCATCTCTTCTTGCCATGTGCTTAAAAAAGGCATAATTCTCAGAGAACATTTGGCTGTGAACTTATCACCAAGAAGGCAGCTAAATAGCAATGCTCTGAAGAGTACCACAATGACATAAGTTTGCCAGGTCTCCAGGTGGCCTGAAAGTATGTTGTGTCTGTCTTTCTCCTACAGTGAGCATGTTTACAAGAGTTAGCTCCAAAATCAGAAATGGCAGGTTTTATCTTTGCTGTTCTTTTCTCTCCCCTATGTGTATCCTGTTGTTACTCTGTCCAAGAAAAATGCTTAGCATCTAAGGAAGAGCTCATTCCCATCTTCTCTTGCTTTTTCTTCCCTAAAAGCAGTTGTATTCAGTGTCAAAATCACTTTGCAGGAATTTCCTGCAGGAGAAGGAAATAAGGGATGCTGTTTTCCAAAGAAACTTCAAAATCTGGCAATATTTTACTAACCAATGTTTGCACTGCTTTCCTTCTCCTTTTCCTCCCCATCTTTCTCTTTCTTCTGAGAGCCAACATAACTCTAACCCAAACTATCAGTCCCATGAAAGCTTAGGTCTCTAAATCAAGCCATTGATGGGGACATACCTTTTCTGGTGACAAGAGAGTCTGAGGCTGTGGTGTGGGGAGGAGCAGTCATTTCTGTGAAGCTCTCTTCCCTGTTGCAGTCCTGAGCACACCGTGGCTCCAACCGATGTGAAACTTCTCTGATTTTCATCCCTCCAGGCCAGCATCAGGAAATAAGCTGATCACAGTTGTGGCCCACCAGCTGCATGTGGCATAGGTATTTTGGGAGTCTGTAAGGTTAACAATTGCCTCTGTTCTCTTGTACTTGAAAAAGAGAAGTAGTGACATAGGAGCCACGAACCTCTCCAAAAAAATTTAGTTTTGGTGCTAAGTCTGTTTTCCTCTTACCATCCCAGCTCCTGTTTAATTCCTCGTCTTGCTGATGCTCCTGCCTTCCAAATCCATTGAAACAGACCTTTCCAAACTTGAGATTTTCCAACTTCAGTCACCAAATCTCAAAAGAAAACCTGGTGTAAACAGAAGCTAAACACATAAATAAACATGAGAGACTCACAATGCGAAAGGCTGCTACTGCCTTACCAGTAACAAGATTTCAGACCTTCTGTGCTATCCCCTCCTTTTTGTGCCAATGGAGATGTTAATGTTTGTGACTAAAGTGTCACTGCCCAAGGCTTGCATGTCCCAGTTGGACTGTGTACAAGGGATACTCTGTGTCCCAGTTTCTGGGGTGTAAACACAATTACAGATTGAAAAAAGTGTTCAACTACCTAAAAACAGAAAGGTAAAGGCAAGATATTTTGCATCCCGAGATAACCACCTGTGCAGGCTCTTCTCTCCTGTTAAAAGTATGAGTTTCACAAACCTGATCTAGCGCTACAGAAAGGAAAGAAAAGGCTGTCAGTGACTTCACTGTGCTTTGCATCAGGATCTGCATAGGTCAGATGTAAATGGTTTCTGACACTACATACATCTGCAACCTCCATCTGGCTAATATCTTTCGGGGAAGATCAAAATGAAGGAACAACGATAAAACATAAACCAAAGAAGGGGCACAAAGATGTTTAAAAATGATGGGATTTTATGGCCTTTGTAGATTTATCTATTGCATAAATGTGAGAGGCACAATGTGCTGGTTGTTCCCCAACCGGTGAATCACGGTGGTTCTTGAGGAGCAGCGTGGGCCAGATGCACCTGTCTGCTTGTGCTTCTCTGACTCAAACAGGAATAAAAACCCGATCTGACATCAGACCTGGGGCTGGAGTGGTTCCCCTGGTTAAGCTAGAAGGAACTTCTGTTGCTTTCTCTTGCCTTTTTATGACACATGGTATATTTTGATTGTCTTGAGCATTTTTCACATGTGTCTGCTGGGAACCTGCTCCTCTGACATGAATTAAGCCCTTAGTAAATTGACTTTAACCCATCGTATTGACTCTGTCATTCTCACTCTCTATTGTTTTCCAGTCTTGAATGTAGTCCCTCATCTCATTAGCTGCATATGGCAATTAGATGTTCCCTCTGCCTTTACCAAATGCAGCTACAATATAAAACTCTTGTTCTCTATTTACACACATGCTCTGAGCCAGTATGGCTGGTCTCTTATTACATATTAAATGAAGAACTTGCTTGGCAACATCAGCTTGACAGAAGCTGTCTGCATTTGTGTGCTTGACAGTCGACCTTTGTGAAAATGGCTGTTATTCTGGTTGCACTCAGTGTATCAGCACCATTTGCATCAAGGGGAATTTTCAGGAAGAAGCTGTTTCCAGATGAGCCATTGAGGATCTGAGAAACATCCCTTCAGGGGGTGTGAGATCTCTCTCTCTTGAACACAAACTTCTTGTCTCACCTCAAGTACTTATTGGTAATGTTCATGTTTTTACTAACAGTATTGTGAGCATACACAGGGCTACTGAATCCTGAATATACTGAAAAACATTCTACTGTTCTGGTTTTTTTTTTTTTTTTTTTTTTATTCCACAGCAACACAGAAATAAAATTTGCAACTTCACTGACACAGGATGAAGTTTTCAAATACTAATGTGTCAGTTTAGCCCCCTAAAAAACCAAACCCTTGCAGGATATTTCTTTCGAAATGGAAATGTAAGGGTGCATTTCACAGTTATCTGCTGTATTCATTTGCACATTCCATAGTTATTTTTTGTGAGCATATCCACATGCAGAATTACGTATTATGCAGGAAATATAAGAATATGTAGACATATTTAAAGCCCACAGTGTGTAATCATTTCTTCACTTTCAGTAGACTCTTTTTAAGTGTGTTTAGATCTTATCCTAGACATCAAGTCTGGAGAAACTTGCCCTTAATGGTTTAAGCTGGAATCTGTGGTTATGTATGCACTAATAAACTAAACAGGGCTAAGGCACAGATGTAAGAACGGTCCTAACTATCCAGACTCTGCAATTGTTAGCCTACTCTTTGGCCTGGCTGTGACCAGGACAAGTTCCTCAAAGGTCATGTCTTGGGGAACAGAACAGGTAAGAATAGTTCCCAGTAAGGAGCAGGGATGAGGCCAGCCTGTGTCAAAGGGAAAGACAGCTGGCCACGTGGACATGAGCCTAACCATGCCATGCTATGCCAAGGGACAGCTAATGACTCCTAGTCCTGTTATTTATTAGTGTAAATGTAGCCTGTGGATTCTCAGGAATTGTCTGGAGAAAGTAGATGCCTGATGGCAGCAGCATCTCTGAACTTCTATTAATGAAAACCCTGGGAGAGCATCAAAAGGACAAAATGGAGAGGGCAGCCTAAGCACAACACAGAGATGAAGTGTATAAGTGGCTCCTGCAGAGCCGGAGACACTAATTAATGCCTCCTGTGTCTTAGACGGGCTCTTCTCTGTGACTGACAGACAGCAGAGGATTTCCAACCCCACAACTTTACTGCTTTATTACCTTGAGCAACAAGGAATGGTTGTTTTGCCAGCTATTCTATTTCAGAGCAGCTTTGCAACCCCCTGATAGAGTTAAGAGGAGGTGAAGTGACGTTGAGCGCAGTGTCCAACACCGAGGAGCCAAGAGGCTCAGTCTTATTCCGACGCCCCAGCAAGGGCTGGCTGAGGGTGAGAGCTGGAAGTGATGGTATCCTGCACTGGTAACTTGTTGGAGTCATTCAAAAGTCTTGCTGCTACCTGTGGGCAGCGTAGATGTGAAAGGTGTTTCAAATATTGCAGTGACTGGTGGTTGGCAGGCTGGACTATGCTCCCCTTGAATCCCAGACTGATCCCCCTTGAAGAGGTGATGAGTTGCAGAAACAAGTGTTCAGATGAGTCCCGGATGCTGGACATCTCAGGGAGTTCAGACTGTCATTGCTCAGAAGCAAGAATTGAGGGAGTTTTTTGTTTGCAAGATTTCTGGCTGTGTCTGCACATGAAATTGTTTCTGCTGGACCAGCCACATAACTCTGTGATGGCAGAAAATTGTGGTGTGGATGTCTCTGTCTTTTGGTCTCCTTCGCTTGCCAAAGTTTTAGAAGTGCTGATTATGTTTCCAGTTGCAATCATTGAGCTACTCTCGTGCTCCCTGAAGTGGTGAAATCAGATGCTGGATACATTTCTGATTAAATATAACTTATGGCTTGAGCAAGAGTGGATGCCTACAACAAATAATAATAAAAAAAAAAATCTGGACCTGAAAGCCCTGGTGGGCAGTATGCTAAGCAAGCATCAGCAGTGTGCCCTGGTAGGAAGGACAGTTTGCAGCATACAGGGTTGTGTTAACAGAAGCATAGCAGGTAGATCAAGGGAAAGCTGGTACTTGTTAGATCCTGTTTATTGTACCGTGTCAATTGTCTGGGTTTGGGACCCCATACAAGAAAGATGCTGGAAGAAGCCACATGGAGGGTCACCAAGTTGAGAGAGCTTCATTAAGAGAGCCTGAGACAAGAGGCGTTGCTTAGTCTTGAGAAGGGTTGTCTTTGAGGAACACTGTTAGCAGCCTTCCAGAACATTAGAGGAGGTTATGACAGAGATGAGGTAAGGCTCTTAACTGGGGTGCACAGTGGGAGAAAGACAGACAGTGGCCATAAGTTGGAACAAGTTAAGTTCAAACTGAATAAAGAGATATTTTCTTTTTGTGTGAGGCTAATTAAGCCCTGGAACAGGTTGTACAGAAAGCTTGTGTGATCTCTGTGCACAGAGATTTCCAAGACTCAACTAGACAACGTGCTCTGATTTCAGTGCTTTCAGCAGGAACTTGATCTAGAGACCTCCTGAGGACCCCTACAGCCAAAGCAGTTCCATAAGGCTATGGTTCTGCTTAGGTCATCATTTTAACTTCTGATTTAACCAGGCCAAGTGGCTGTTTCCTGTGCTACTGCTCTAGTGCCATCTGTGTTCCTCAGGTTTTCAGTTTATTTTTGCCTGTAACTGCAGGGGTAAGAGAAAATATTTTTTTTTTTTAAAGGTTAATTGATTAGTAGCATATAAAATGCATGTTTCCCTCTCTGACATACCTCTGCATTCCCTTGTTCCCAGTTTGTCCAAGTTTTTCTGGCTATGTATATAATCACACACATACATGCACACCCACTTCCCCTCCACATTGCCCACCTCAGAGACTGCACACCTAAGCAGTGTCACCTTCCTGTCACCTACCACTGTCCTGTGGGATCAGGACTGACCCAACTTGCTCCCTCTGTCCTTCCATCTCTGCCAGTCCCTGAATGGATCCTGGGACCTGAAAGCACCAGGAAAACAAGACAGAGTGTGAAGGAGCACCCCTAACTAACTTCCCTAACTAAAGGGAAGAAGGTTCAGCATTTCCTAATTCACTGTGCCCACTTCTTCCCTTTCCAGGAACTGAAACAGCATGAGACAAGGCAACTGTTAAAGAAGTTTAAAACTTTGGGGTTTCCAATCCATTTGCAGTGCAAGCCAGCTCCTCCATAGAGCCTGGCTACGGGTCACTCTTTGGTCATTCTGCAGTGTGGTTTGGTGCACTACCCACAGAGGTGTTTTCATTTTGGTGTGCTGCTCTGAAAGACAACCAGCCTTATTCTCCTCTTGGCTACACTGATAATAAGGACTAAGTGGCATTAGTCTCCTTATTCTTTCCATATGTTGTCTTTCTGTTTTCCATCTTGATGTTAACAGCTCTGATATGCTCAAGGATACCAAATGGGTTTGCTTTAGGGACCTTATTTTGGGGAAAGGTGCTATGTACACATCAGTTGTGTACTCTCACCCAGTTTACTTGTTGAGAGCAAGTAGATGACAACGTGGCTGTCTTCCTGAGCTGAGGGTGAGGCTCTGATGTCCCCTCTGCTGTGGAGGTGACATGGCGTACTGTTTAGGCAGAGAGCCTGAACCAACCCAGAAAAAAAGATATGTCCAGCCAGTACTGACCAGTGCACAAGAAAGACAAGGAAACCAAATAAGATGAAGGACACGCTCAACTATCCTTTTTTTTTTTTTTTTTTTTTTTTTTCTTTTAAAAAAAAAAAAAAAAAAAAAAAAAAAAAAAAAAAAAAAAAAAAGTTCTAGGAAAAATATTAAACCC